>NC_090252.1:27120204-27412704 GCF_037325665.1 Littorina saxatilis | reverse complement strand
TCTCTTTCAGTTTCAATAATACTTAATAGTAGTCTTGAGAGAGCGTCAAGCCCCGCCCACTTTGATCCTGCCCACCTTGTGACGAGTGCCTGTGCATGATACACTGGGGTTCGAGGACTAGAGATGTTAGTCTTCGACAACGGACTCAGCCAGCTGATTGAGCCGGGTCGTGCCACCCTGTTACATTGCCGGCACGTCCACTTCCAGGCGCACGAGACCCGCCGCACAATCGCCTACATCGCCACGGCTCTGCGCGTGTTTCTCGGTGCAGGATGACGTGGATTTCAACGCCAACCCGTCAGCTGGAGAACCGCTCTACCAACCTTGGCCTGACCAAGGTCAAGGCTTACCGTCCTGTAGAGGTGAGAGTTCAAGGTCAAAGCCGAAAATTAAGAAGTTTGAGTTTATTTCTGTTTTTCCGCGGAATAACCGAATAAAGTCATCAACCGCTAAGGATAAAGCCGGCCCGCACTGAGGCTGAGAATAGAACTGTGTAGGTCTTGGGCGGATTGAGACAGTTTTGAATATTTAATTTTTTCCGACCAGCGAGGCACGTCAACTTTCGTTTCAGGTGGGTTGTCATAACTCCTGTCAAGATAGAAAAGAATAAACAAATTAACTTTATAAACATATAAATAAACAAACTTTTTTTTAAAATACAACTTCGCCCCCCCCCCCCCCCCCCCCCCACCACAGAAAAATAATTGATATAAATATAACTTGAGTTACGCTGATGCCGGGCACAGTACACTTCGAGTCGTGCGGACTGAAATTCACAGAAATTTTGATAGAAAAAAAAAAGTTACGGCTTCTTCGTGTCTTGTTGAGTTTTCCGGTAAGCATTGAGCTAGAGCTAACCAATCAGTAAGCGCGATAAGTAAAGTCTGTGCAAAATCTTTGACAAGTCACGGCCGAGTCAGTCTAGCAGTGCTCAACTGAGTCACGTTTTGGCCCGGAGTCGCAGCTGAATCTGGCCTAAATCGTACCGTAAATAGCTGGGGCCGTTCATTGGCAGACTTTTCGCCTCGACGACTTGGGGAAAGATTTTCAAACGACTATGCGGTGGGGAAAAGGTGGTTGCATGTGAACAGCACTTCAGTTTAATGTTATGTTATACTGAAAAGAGCTTGCTCAGTAATGCCCTGTGCAGTCTAGAGACATGGTGTTGCTGCCGCGCGAGCCGAGAAAATGTTACCTCTTCATCTAAGCTTATGCTGCGCTAGCTACAAAACCCCTCCGCGCGGAGATGTTTCCAGACACATCGTACGTAGGGTGTGTGGCCTATTTGCCATTTGTTTTGATTGTCAATGCGGTAATGTTTTACATTGATTTTCACTTCTGTACGTTTCTGTAAATCCGATGTTCGAAATAATCCTACAACTTCAATAACTCCATGTTGTTGTTTTTTCTGTGTTTTTTCTCACTGTCTCACTTTTTGGTATGTTTACGGTAAAGTTGTAGACTGTTAGTCGCTACAGTACTTTTCTGTTAATCCGATGTTAAAAATAGTCCAAGAATTATAACACACTTATTTTCCTTTCATTTGATAGAAAAGTAGTTTGGTTGATACAAACAGTATATTAACCGTAATTTCAAGACAATGAGATCATATTTGAAATATTTTAGAGGAAATTACAACTGAGAACAGCGAACTATAATACCAGATATTTATACGCCACACATCTAGCTCGTCCGAGAAGGTCGCCATTTTGTCACATGTTCACTTTTCCATCTCACATGACCTGTTGTTTGGCCCCGTGATCAAGCCTTGCTGTATTCCTGGCAAATTCAAACCCACCACGAATTCCATCATGGAAATGCTGGACACAGGACTGGAAACAGGGTGAGTGGAAGGTGCAGTTAGAAAATACTTTTTCTGATCTGCGTCGGTGGATTTCTTTCCAGAGCGCACTTTGCTGATAGCGCATTTTTGCACTTGTGAGTCGAATCGAGCCGTCGTCGAGGCCACTTTGTCAACATCCCACATGGTTCGGACACGTGGTCAGTTCGTGACTTATGACCTAATGAAAGTGAATGAAATTACACATAAACGATCGATTTTGATGAATGTCGACACATGTTATCTAATGGTTTAACCTCAAACGACAGTCTGCGGGAGAATAAGTAGGTCAGTCTCAACGTGGCTCCCATGCAGACTTGGCCGCATCTAAGTCTTCCCGCAAAACTTCTTGACTATAAACATGATTTTTTTTTTGTGACGATTAAATTGTATGAATTGAAAGGCTCCCATTCCCCAAATGTTAATTAGTAGCGCCAACAATTTGTGCCAACACTCAACAGACATGTAGGCAGTACACCCTCACCTTTGGCTATACTGTTTGTTTAATTTTGTATCCTGAAGACTTGTCCATGAACCTAAAAGTAATGCCTCTGTAGGTTGTGTTTGCAGAATATGAAGGAACAGGTCACTGACATTCAACTTCAAGTTCAACTTGTTCAACCCCTCTATTTGAAATAAGATTGACACAAACACATTTTTACAAACTTATTTTTCAATTTCATGATCCATGCAAGGTAACACTTAAAAAATAGGTAGCCTAAAAAATATGGATAAAGTGAAAGCTGGGAAGATAGACTTCATTGTTATACCAGCGAAGCTGGAGGTATCCCACAAACGCTATACTTAATCGACTTGAGAAATGTTCATGCCGATAATACATGATACAGAAGGATTCTGACTCCTGAGTGACCTAACTGAGGCTACAGTCGGGGATGGAAGTTCACCAAACATTGGGAACATACTAACTTAAATACAGTGGGTGTCGACCAATTCTTTGATTTTTGGTCCAATGTCCGCTTTGTTGGGATAGAATTTCCGAGACTACAGCAATTATGCTCGCGCAAGTAGACGACGTCACAATGTTATTATGTCAATGCACCATGACGTCATCCCCTGTCTTGGGCCTTTCTCTCGCGTGGCGTGTGTGTGTTTGCGTGTTTACCTTATGTGCACAAGTGTGTATGCGTGCGCAGATGTGTATGTGTGAGAGAAAGAAACTGTAGCCTATATCTGTGTGTGAGGGTGTTTGTGTCTGTCTGTCTATATGGATTTTATGTGCGTGGATGGTGTGTGTGTGTGTGTGTGTGTAAGAGAGAGAGAGAAGGAAAAGAGAGAGAGCGTGTGTGTATGTATAGAAGGGTGTGTGGGTGTCTGTCTATGTGAGTATGTGCTTTGTGTGCATGGATGATGTGTGAATGAATGTGTGTGTGTGTGCGTAGTTGTGTGGATGTGTGTGAGACTGAGAGAGAGAGGCGATTTGTCCTTCGAGGGGGGTATGCAGTGCCTTGGCATTGCACTTCTACTGTAATTGATATTATTTTTCATCCTCTATTTTGCAAGCCAGGGCAGTCATGCCAAATAACACATATTTTGTGTACAGAAAAATTTTATGGACTTTTGCTCAACCAGCGATTTTCAAGTAAACTCTCAGAATCAGCAGACATAGTTTTCTTGGGTGTTTCTGAAAAATGTCTTTTTTGTGGGTGTATCATGGTTTTCTGATGAACTTTCTCAATGTTCTGCACTTTATGCTGCTCTTCCCCTTACTTGATAGTTGATGTGATGACAGTGATTCACTGTGTGTGTAAGCATGCAGCTCATTCACACATCACCCTTGTTCTGTGTTGCAGACATGAAAAAGAGGAAGAGGCTGAGGAACAGCTTCATCTAGCTGCCACTGCAGATGGTGAGCTTTACATCATTTACAAATATATTTTTATTTTATTTTTTTTACTGACTTGGAAATACATAGCTCAGTTGGCATCGCACTGGTTTTAGTTTAGAACCTGTGTGTCAAAATCTCACTGCATGGGGAAGGCCCCAGTACTGGCATCGGACAGTGGGAGTCATTTCCTGGAGTCGACTTTCTTTAGGCTCTCCTCAATCAGTCAATATTCAGACAACCCTGCAGTGATCACTGAAGCACACAATAAAGATCCCAGGTTCACAGCAAAAGTCTCAAGGCTTGGAAGACACAACCCCATGCATGCACGAGAAAAGAAAAGGCAGCTTTGTCCTGTATGTGTATGGCAGCTCCCTTTCCCTAGGAAAAATGCAACCCAACTTTTCATTACAGAAAGTGACATCAGTCAAAGAACTGTATAAAATTACCTTACCTTCCTGTTTCTTCTTCGTTGTCGTCTGTCATATGAGCGTTGATGCGTTGAGCTGTCGTTATGCGCCATACATGGCCCAGCTCATCCGGCTTCAGCGTGTTTTTATATCGGAGTGATCCTTCTCCTAGACTGGTGGCTTTACAGGGCTGTCGAGTCCAGTCTACCCGGCTATTTGGCCATAGCTGGCTGGTTTGTTTATCTGAGGTGACCTTCCCCAGGGCTAGAACTTAAAATGCGGCTCTTGTTCGCATGATGCTCCCGTCATTGGACACCTGGGGTATTTCTAGAGTGTAACAGTGCCACCTGTTACCCCGCCCCCTCCTGTTAAAAGCACCGCCAGTTGGTCCGCGACTGCTTATTCGTCCTGGCAAGCCTGGCTTATTTCGCAGCTAACCTCCATATCTGAAGGCCATCACACTATCCGCCACCTGTGAACGCGCCTGGTTGGGGGTGGTCGCCCCTACTGTCCCAGGACCTTCCTGTTTGAATGTGATGATTGCTTTATTCAAATAATTGTGAGGGTTGGTTATGTTTACCAGAAAAAATGTCCTACAGACGTGTGGTTCATCCAGCCCTCATGAAGCTTGCTTGTTCCCATTCTAGACAACAAAATTAAGTCGTAAACTGTCATTTTTTATACAGCCACAAATATCTTTGAACTTAGTTATACTCATACTACTAAAATACTGCGAGGTAATTAACACAGAGGCTTCTTTTTGTTTCCAAGTCAATGGGAGCTCTATTTTTCACACAGAGACGGCCGATGAGCAGGCCGCAGCCATTGCCAGCGTCACCGGTGCAGGGACATTGACCCTTGACCCCTCTCTACAGTACCAGTTGCGTGCAGACAGTAGCAGCTCAGGTGAGGTTTTGTGTGTTCTCGTGGGTCATATTGAATTATGAATGATTCCAGTCTTTGGAGAAAAAGCATCTTTGTGCTTTGGGGGAAATCACACTGTCTGCAGAGTTCTTTTCTTCCGCCCATGTTGCGTAAGATGCCACCGTTATTTCAGCTCCCTCTGTGGTGTCTAATGTTGCTTTTAGCATCAGGGGGAAATTGCTCAAGATCCTAATCCCATGTCAGCTGGAGTGGTACAGTCTATATATATAGTATATTGTAAGACTTCTAAAACCTGAAATATTTGGACTTAACAGAGTGGGAGTTTCAAAATTGAGAAGTTTACTGACACTTGGAAGAGGGAGTTTGTGGCAGTCAGGTCTCAACTTAGAAGGTCATGAAAGAGATTGTTCACTGTTTCTTTAGGTTAGCTATGTTAGAGTATGGTTATATTGTTTCAATGTTTGTCAGAAATGGACACCTCACTAAATAACATCAGGCTTTGCAGGCCAGGTGACGTATCGTGTGGTCCAGGTATCTAATGATGGGGAGGCAACAGCCCAGGTTGTCGCTGGCAACTTTGCTGGCGGTAACCAAGTGGTAAGTCATGCTTCTCTGGTCCCTTCCAGTGTAACTTACAGGCCGCAGTTTGTTGTTGTTGCTCATTACTTACACCAGACAGCAAGACAGATCAACACTAGAATGCTCGTAGCTCATGATCGTTTTATTTTTAGAAAATTCCATAGATCTACTGAACTCATTTGATTTGTTATTTATTTTATGTTTTGTAAAGCTTGTTTCCTCCTTTTTGACCGTTTTTCAAAGTCATGTCTTGAGATTTGTGTGAGCCTCCTTTACGTTGCTTCGTAAAGGGAGAAATTTGGTATCCGGTGCATAAAAAATATATCTGATTTTCATTTCATTTTATGTTTGGCAATGCTTATTATTTCCTCTTTTGGGCAATTTTTTGAGTCACTTGAGAAAAAGTGACTCTATGTAATCGGTCAGTGTTAGTCTGTCCGGCCGGCTGTCCAGCCGGCCGTCCGTCCGTAGACACCACCTTAACGTTGGACTTTTCTCGGAAACTATCAAAGCGATCGGGCTCATATTTTGTTTAGTCGTGACCTCCAATGACCTCTACACTTTAACGATGGTTTCATTGACCTTTGACCTTTTTCAAGGTCACAGGTCAGCGTCAAAGGAAAAATTAGACATTTTATATCTTTGACAAAGTTCATCGGATGTGATTGAAACTTTGTAGGATTATTCTTTACATCAAAGTATTTACATCTGTAGCCTTTTACGAACGTTATCAGAAAAACTAGCCTTTTCTGTTCGGCAACACACAACTTAACGTTGGGCTTTTCTCGGAAACTATAAAAGTGACCGGGCTCAAATTTTATGTGAACGTGACTCATTGTGTTGTGAATAGCAATTTCTTCCTGTCCATCTGATGCCTCATATAATATTCAGAACTGCGAAAGTGACTCGATCGAGCGTTTGCTCTTCTTGTTATTATAATGTCTTGAGTTTTTGTATAGATGTGCCTTCTTTACATTGCTACATTAAGTGAGTGAATCTTTGATAGGTGTACGAACACCCACAGACTGTGATACAAAGCCCGTTCAGCAATGGCGGGAGCCCTACGCCTGATCAGCAAGGTGATACTCGTTTTGCGTACTTCCCCGCCACAGCCACAGCAGATGGTACAGTGGTCACGACACAGGCTGAATCCATTAACGCTGCCTCTGTAGCTGGTGGGGGTAAGTGTGTGTGTGTTTGCTTTCAGTCTGAAAGTTAATGAGCAATGGGATTTGTCAGTAAAGCCACTTTTCTTTTTTTTATTTACGGGGGAGTAGCCTAGTGGTCAGGCTGTCAGCCTTTTGTGTGGGAGGTTCAGGGTTCAGATCCCGGCCACGTCTTGTTCTTTGTAAGTGTGGTGATTTTTTCAATCTCCCAGGCCAACTTATGTGCAGACCTGTGCATGCCTTATCCCCCTTCATGTGTTCACGTAAAAACAAGACCAATTACACACGGAAAAGATCCTGTAAAGTGTAATCCATTTAGGTAGGGATATAAAGCACCACACAAGCATGTAAACAGAATAGTAACCGCTGAAGACTGGCGTAAAAGTGTTCCTCCTTGATGTGAATTTATTATTCATTTGTGCTGGTTTAGGGTAGATGTGAGAACATTTGCACTCTTCTGACACTTTTTCTCTGAAGTCGCCATATATCTTCAATTTTACCTGCAATCTCTGCAAAAGGAAAATCTGTTTTTGATGTAATTCAGTTATCATCACTTCTGTCTCTTTTACAGGTCAGTTTTATGTGATGATGTCACCGCAGGACGTTTTACAAAACACACAGCGAACTATCGCACCGCGTACCTCGTTCTCCCCAAAACTAGAAGGAAGGTCAACAAGGGATGACAGGAGGAGAGCAACGCACAATGAAGGTACACTTCAAGCAGCATTATCTCATTATTATATATTTGTCCATCATCTGTAAAGAATACTCCATCAGTGTACTGGTGAATGTTTTGGCTAGAATTAAACCCACTTCAACTCACCATTCTTGATTTTGGAGTGTTGATAGTCTTATCTGTTGGGAAGGCAAAAATCATTGATCTTGTCTGCTGTCTTTTGTTAACACTGAACCAAGCATATTATCAACATTTCATAATTTTTAATATTTTATGAGAAAAATAAGGAGTATTAAGCTTAAGGTTTTTTCCATCTGTCCTTGCATTTGAAGACAGTTTGATTTTGTTTGTGAAGATGAAAGTAAAGTGTGGATTCTGTTATGGTTAAAGTTGTGAGAATTCTTGTTCTACAATTGCTCTTACTTGTCTAATGTCTTGAGCGCTTGCTTCCCTTTTTCCAATATAAGCTGTTAATGGCAACAGCTTCTTTTCTGTCAGTTTTCTTACTTTTTCAGTGTGTCACTTTTCCTGTGTAGGTACAAGAATTTGAGAAAAAAGTTAGCTTATGGAGAGTTTAATTATTGTCCAAAGGAAACATTTACTAAAACTATTAAAGTAGACAAACAGGCTTGACAACAGACAAATGATGATGATAAGATAAATGCTAAGCTTCGGTTGTTTGGTTTGCGCTTTCATTTTCAAAGGTGTCAGGAAAGGTAAACTCTCCTCTTTTTTTACCTTGCTTGGTGTGTTTGCGTCAGAACAAAACATGGCACTGTGTTGCACCCCATTAACCTTCAGCATCTATGTTTTCAGTGGAGAGGAGGCGGCGGGACAAGATCAACAACTGGATTGTTCAGCTGTCCAAACTGGTCCCTGACTGTGCACAAGAACCTGTCAAACAGACACAAGCTGCAAGTGGTCCTTGTCTTTCTCTACTTTGGTGTGCTGTTGCCAGTAATGTGTAAAACAAATTGTATGTCATCGGTCGCATGCATCACTTGAGAAGAATGTGGCATTGCCGTGTTTGAAGGGAAGCCAGTATTCCAAGATTACCTCAACACTGGTACAGTCATCAGTGGCATGTGACCTCCATGGTATCACGAGGGCTTGTGCTTTAAGTTATTGGTTCATTCAGCTCCAGTTGATTATGCTATCCCACCTTGCATCTCACATAGGCGCTCCACAGCCATTCCAGATGAGTAAACATTGGGTGTATGCATGGATGGCCAAATCTTTAACAAAAATCTCTCGCTAGCCAGGCCAGTAACTTAAAGACACTAGCAGGGTTCGTACAGGTGCTTGAAAGTGCTTGAATTTGGAGGGGTCAGTTTCAAGGACTTGAAAGTGCTTAAAAAATGTGCAAGATACTTGAAAGTCCTTAAAAACTCTGATGCTGCTAACTGATTACACAAAAACCATCCACAATTAACAATTGCAATGATATATTATTTGATGACCTTAAAGAAAAAGTTGAACAGTAACCTACAGTCCCTTTTGAGTCTGTCTGCTTCAAACCCATCGTCTGCTACGAATCTGTCGCCTTCGACAAAAATTAAATCATTAGTTTTTGAACATCCAATGATTTAAATCGGCATGCGGGAAGGGGGTATAATAACTAGCGAGTGTTTCATTGCGAGCTTTGAAGGTAAGAGGGTGCTTAATTTTCTCTTCAAAATGTCTTGAAAAGTCCTTGAATTTTAGAACAAAAAAACTGTACGAACCCTGCATTAGCCCACCGGAAATGTCACTAGCCCGAGACATACCACACGAAACAATTTTAATAACGCAATGATTGTTTTACTCAAAGAGTCAATGAGGCAAGTGATTTGGCCATATCTGTGTGTGTTTGATGATAGTGAATGCTTATCCATCCTTTATGGAGAAAAAGTCATTACAGACCAATTTATAGCTTAGGAAATTGCTGGAACTGCATTTGAATCAAGAAGAGTTTCAAAAAGTTTGTGAATGTGGACGAATTAGTAAGTGCTGACGGTTTTGCTGTTTTTGTGTGTGTCTGATATGTTTCCTTTTCTTCCATTCCAGAGCAAAGGCGGAATCCTGGCCAAGGCGTGTGAATACATCCAGGAGCTTCGTAACACCATCAATCGCCTCAGTGAGAATGTGAAAGAAAATGAACGTGTAGCCGTCGATGTAGAACTTCTGCGTGGGCAGGTGGATGAACTGAAAAAGCAAAACGACATGTTCCGCAACATTTTTATGCAGAAGGGCATTCAAATCCCAGCAGAACTGATGTCTGACATTGTGTAGCTGTGTTTCAGTGCTGATGGTGTGTGTGTATGTGAGTGTAGTTTGGTGCTACTAGGCTGTGAGATTGCTGCTCTCCACGTGATTGGGATGACAGTGATGTTAAAAAAAAAAAAGCCCTGGAGTATGGGAAAGTTTTGTGTCTGTTGTTTTTTAAGAATAGTGGGGAAAAGAAGGGGTTTCTTGTAGTTTTGGCCCATCAGCAGAAGAAGTAGATGGTACATCAGCAAAATGTTATGTTTAAAGGTTGGTTCTCTTAGTTTTTTGATAGTGTTCTTTCTAAAAACCACAATAATTGTACCTTGCATGATAAGCATTCCATTTATGGCAGATATGACTGGCAACTCGTTCTCTTTACCAAACACTTGCAACACTGATGCGATTTGAGATCAAATGTTAGGTTATCATGTCGTACAAATGTACGGCGTACAAAGAATGGATCATAGTTATAAATCAGTTGTGTGTGAAACAAAATTGTTGGATGCATGTGGTTAGTGATTCATTGTGATAGAAGGTGAGATAGGGAAGGCTGCTCCATGCTATTCCTGTTTGCCTGTGAAGGTTCAAAATACAACATCTTGCTGTGGAAGAGTTGTATTCCTTGAACGTGAGTCAAGCTGATATCGTCACAGTGAATAATGAGCTCCAGTATGGTGCCTTTTTCTTTCCAAAACATGGACATCAGTGCTCATGTTTCACTGCCACGCTTTCGTTGTTGGTGTGTTTCCAACTTGACCCGCTTCAAGTTCAAGAAATACCACTCTTTGAACCTCAACAGAGTTATGCCACTGAAGCAGGATGTGTTAAATATGCTTCAGATCTGTAAGTGTTTGATGTAAAGTTTGTGTTTTGTGACAAATTGTCTAATTGTGAATTGCGCGTGGGTTCTTGCATGGAGCTCAAGGCAGCTAATGAAATGTTACAATTTTCCTTCCTTGTTGGCCTCCTGTCCCCCACTCCTCTTTTGAATATTTTGTTTTGGGAGGGTAGTGGTTTTTTTTGACTCGCCTGAGTAATTAGTGAGTCTTAGGATTCATGTGTCTTCTGTCGGATGGGAGGGTCTTAAACAGGGAGGGAGTACGTCTTATTTTGGGGGAGAAGTCTTGCTCTTAAAAGGGGGGTTCCACTGTAATGGGAAATGACGAAGGAGAGTCGTGTAAGCATTTGCTTTTCTTGTTTTATGTACACGCCAAAAGATTTTATGGCCTTATATTTTGCTCAGCGAAAAGATTTGCAAAGGCTTGGGAGTCGTGTATTAACCAGTTGATAATTGTTTGAACTGAGGAGGTGGTCACAATATGGCTAAGTTATTGTTGAGCCGGTGAATACAGCGCTCGCCCCCTCCTAAAATAAATCATGTCTCGAGTAGGAGGAAGTCTGAAAGTGTGGAGTGAAATTTACAGCGAGTATGAACAGAAAAAATGGGAAAGCAAGGTCTCAGAAAAAGGGATTGTTGATTGTTGCTTTTGTCTGAAGAGGCCTGGGTGTGACCAGAGACCTTAAATGAAGGGAAGTCTTAGAGAAGGGAAGGCTTAGAGAAGGGAAGGCTTAGAGAAGGGAAGGGAAGGCTTAGAGAAGGGAAGGCTTAGAGAAGGGAAGGCTTAGAGAAGGGAAGGCTTAGAGAAGGGAAGGCTTATAGAAGGGAAGGCTTAGAGAAGGGAAGGCTTAGAGAAGGGAAGGCTTAGAGAAGGGAAGGCTTAGAGAAGGGAAGGCTTAGAGAAGGGAAGGCTTAGAGAAGGCTTAGAGAAGGGAAGTCTTAGAGAAGGGAAGGCTTAGAGAAGGGAAGGCTTAGAGAAGGGAAGGGAAGGCTTAGAGAAGGGAAGGCTTAAATTGGGGGGGTCTTAAAAGGGAAGCTCTTGTGTAGTACTTACTAAATCTTTTGGGTTACACAATCTTAAGGGTAGAGAAAAACAAAATACTAAGTGTCTAAGCTGTGTACAATCAAACTCCTGTTGCATGTAGTTTGCGATTTGTTTGAAGTCCCATCGAATTAGTTGTGCTTTTGTGAAGTTTTTCAGTAAGGTAACATATGACTTAAGTTGTATTTATAGGTTCGTGTGATTCATTATATTTATGGCAAATTCTATGCCTCAGCTTAAGCCATTCAGCTTAATTCCATAATAATGCTTGATTTTTAGATTGTTCACTGCCAGGGTTTCTTCTGTTACCTGCATTTATTTATTTGTTTATTTCTTATCTTAAGTTTTGACAACATTATGGTCAGTTGATCGTGATGGTGGCAAAAGTGTTGAAATAGCAGAATTTTGTTTTCCAGTTAAATGTGGCTTTTACTTGTACTGAGTGGTTACACAAAGTTGCTTGCATTCTTTGTTTTTCCCCATTTCTTGAAAATTTTATTTCTTCTAGTTTTACAGTTAGCAAGAAAATGTAAAGCTAACAAAAAATGAGAGTGGTTCATTTTGGATGTGAGTGCTTGACAGTAGTACCAGTACATACCCTCACTGTATCACTTCCACACCAAGTTGCCTTAACAGTGGGAGTGAACAATTATGGACTACAAGTATCATGTTTTCAGGACTGGATTAATAAGGCTGATACTTTGTTTTTCCCATCTGTGCATATCAACTTTTCATCTCCAAGGTTGATGGCTTTTGTGCGTGTTGTGAGTGTCATGCATGCTCACACTTTTTTTGTGGCTAGGCGTATTTCTCGTCTTTCTCAGTTTCTGTCTAAAATCTGCTTAACACTTTCACAAATTTTGTTAGCTTTTGAATTTCTGATGAATGGCTTTCAATCACATTTGCATTGTGGGCTTTAAGGGATGGTGTGGGTGTCTTGAGAGAGAAAAACAAGATATTAGGACAGTGATTATGTATCGTATATCATGCAAATGTCTGTCTGCGTGTGAATGCCAAGATGACAGGTGTTGAAAACGACCTTGAGGTCTGCAACCTCTTGTTCCAGTCTGACACATCTTTAATCAAAAAGTTTTATATTTGTTTCAATGTGTGTTCAAATGGCATTTGTTTGTTGTGCATTTGAGGGAGTGTAGATCTGTGTGTTGCTATATTTCAGTGGGTGTCTGCAAACTGGGTAATTGATTCCCTGGATTTGTTCTCCGTGAATGACTGCATTTGTCCTTAGTTGAACTTCCAGAATGAAGTGTTTCCATGAATGTTATGTCCAAAACTGTATGTGTCCTGGTGAAGATGTAGCAGAGGTCAAGTAAAGTTGTTCTGCTGGTCTTTCTACGATGTCCGTCACTTTTTTTAAGTGCTTTGTTCTTATTTGTGAATATAAATTGGTCATCTTTTGTTGTCCATTTCTGTGTACTGGGTTTTGCTGTGGGTTGTTCATTCCTGTGATCATTAAGTGGGAAGATGCATTCGGACACTTTGCTTCCTGAAATGAGAGGACCCTCTTCAAACCCTTTCCTGCTTTGTGAATTATCATTGTAAACAATGTGGGAAATTATAGCAATTTCTGAATTTTATGGATGGCTACCATTATCTATTCCTGTTGATTCTTATCTAAGTCTTACAGGGTTTGATAGCAAACACCTTTAAGAGCAGCAACAGACTGTTAAAAAAAACAAAAAAAATCAGTCAGGACATTTATGAAAAAGCCTTCTGTAAATGCAAAAAGACATTGTCATCAAAATATCTTGCTCACTCTTTGAAGTGTGTTCTACACCCCGAAGCGTCCCGGTACCGAAGCGTCCCACTATAACACGTCACAGGACTTACTTTTTTTTTTTTTTAAACCTTGACCAAGGGCGGATCAATTCACTTTGGAGGGGGGGGGGTTACAAAATGACTGCGAAGATACAAGTTGAAGGCGCCTAAGCCTCTAGGGGGGTCCGGGGGCATGCCCCCCCGGAAAATTTTTTTATCCAAAGAAGCAAAATAGAGCTATCTGGTGCATCCTGAGCCAATAAATTACCTCTGATCCGCCCTTGTTGACCTTGATTTGACCTTGACTTGACTAACCATATTTATTTTTTTTAAATTTAAATTTTTTTAAAAATTTAATCTTGACCTTGATTTGACCTTGACTTCACTGATTTTTTTAATTTTGCACAGACCTTGATTTTCTTTCGGTAAAAAAAAAATCACTTTTTGTCCAACTTTTCCCTAACTTTACTTTAGATCTGTACTCACAACACACCAATTTGGAAATACTGTACCCGTGTGGACAAGTTCGGGGGAAAAGTCCGTAGGCTTCCGTTCACAAGAGGGATATGTCTTATCACACACGCTTTCTGGCTTCACTAAGCGTGAGCGTCGGAAAAAGTCTTTTCAGTTCTGCCTCCGACTTTTAAATTGTATCATTTGGGTTTGTTTGGGTTCATTTGGGTAATAAAGAACGCTCACGCTGGACCCGAGTACTCTTCAGACTGGCTCGCTCCCCCAGTATGAAAGTTTTTGTCTTGTGCACGTTTAAGACCAAGTGAATTACAGGCATTCCCTTTGCTATATAATACATTGGCATGCGAGCCGAGGATGTGCGTGGTGACTGGTACCGGGACGCTTCGGCACCGGGACGCTTCGTGCCCTACTGCGCGGGAGCGTCCCGGTACCAAAGCGTCCCGGTACCCCTGTGACGCGTTATAGTGGGACGCTTCGGTACCGGGATGCTTCGGCACCGGGACGCTTCGGTACCCCAATGCTTTTGTCCTTCTGTTAATTCAATGCCGTTAGAAAAGCTCATGACCATTAAAAAAAAAAAAAAATTTAATGCTCTTTTGTTGAAGAGATGTTTGGTTTCAACAGTTGCCTGTAGAATAATGTTTGCTTATCCCACCTAGAAGGTTGAAGTAATGAAAAGTTTGGCTAGTCTGCTGGCCTTACCTTTTTCGTTAGCATACCAGTTTTAAGGACACATTTTGGACATTTATCTGTGTTGCAAACTAAACGAACTTGGTAGCATGTTGGTGGGGCTGCGAGTCTGAAAGTCACACTGGCATGTTCGTTAACAAAAAAAGTGACTTTTTTTGTTCTGCAAGGATAGGACCTTCGTTTATTAATTTGATGCTTAGTTACTCGCTTCACTAGTATGTGCTTCATGTTGTGCAAGCTGTCGTGTCAGCGGATGCGTGGTATCGTGAACTTGATACAGACACATTGGAACTACAATTCCAATCTAAAGATTATGATTCAAATATGTGAAGCGATCATAATAAATATGCAAACTTGTGAATAATTCACAAATAGATTTGGTGGTCTTGTTAGACTTTGATGACCTGCATATTGTGGGTTGCCTACCTGACGTCAAATCATGTATTAAAAAGAAATAAAGTATGTACAGTTACAATTCACCTGTGCAAGTTTTGGTTTATTTACTTGTGCCTCTTTCTCTTCTCATGTCGCACACACTCGTCACTGTTTGCTCTTTTTCTTTCTCTCTCACACACAACTCTCTGAAATGTTCTTTTTTTAATAATTTATTTTTAACTTTGGACCAGCATTTTCACTGGAAAATATAACATTCATAAAACTTTCAGAGTCCTTTTTCCAAAAAAACAATGAACATAATGAACATCAAAAACAAGACAGTCATATTAGTCCACACCTTTGTTCAGTATCACCGTACACCATATGTCTGAGCCTGAAATGTTCACATTTATCCATGTACCCACACCTTTATCCAAGAAACCAGACACATTTAAACGTGCTCATGTACACATGTAACAGATGCCTGTGTTAAGGCAGAAATGCGAACAACAAGAAAGCACATTTAACAGAAAACTCAAAAACTCCAAATTTTTCCCACAGAATAAATAGAATAGGTCCAAGTTTTCAACGTTTGCCCCGACAAGGCAAAGGGGCACAATTTCTATATCTGTAATTTACAGATAAATATCTTGTTTGTCTATCGAATTGCTGTGTCTCCAACACAACATGAAAACTGTGGTCCTTGATAAGTAACGTTGAATGATAACAATTGCACGCACCAAATATGCCAATGTGAACATGTACAACATCTTGCTTTCAACCATTCTTCTCTACACTAGAAAGTCTAATACATGTAACATTTACAACACCACAGAGAACAGAAAAATGCACAAGAACATCAAGACAACAACAAAAAAACAGACAGATAAATGTCAAAATCACCACAAATGCATCATAAATTTAACATATTTTCAAGTCGATCTTTGTTGTAATGGTGGGATTTTTTCTTCCTTTCTGATTGTATGTTGCTTTCAGTACAATTAGAAGTAAGTCTGTCCAATCTGTGCCTTCTGAACTTTTCAGAAGTGCAATGTAAAATACAAAGATCATGGCTCCAGTATCCTCGCTACTGCTCTATTGAACAAATTCCCTACCCAACCTAAAAGAAAACAACAACAAAAAAACAGAAAGAACACAAAAGGAATAATGTGGTGCTGAAATTTCTGACGGTACGGATGAGGCAAGAACAAAAAAATTACAAAATGAATCTCAAAAAGCAGACATACAATTTTTCTGTCCATTTAGCATGCTTCATTTCAAACTTTTTTAAGTAACAGTCAGGGAAACGTCACAGTAGTCTATCACAAACAGAACATCCACACACACACACTTTTTTTTTTCTCTTTTTTTTTTAAAACTATTTCATTTGCTGAAATAATCAAACATTTACCATCGCATCAAAATGTTTAAGATGAGAAAACTTCATGTTTGAAACCTCAATTCACTCAACTGAAGACTTTTTTCTTTCTTATTTGTGACCGGATCTGACAAAATGGTAGATAAGCCGCGGGAACCTCTTTTGAGATACATTGAATATACCAATGTAGGTCAATTATGGGAGAATTGGGTTGTTGGCATTTGGGGATAGTTTTGACACTTCTACACACATATTTGCCTGTTTTTGGATGTCAGTGGCTTATAAATGCCTCCAAATCGATATTTAATCAACCTACCATGCTCTAAATAAAGACAAAGGACGCTATAATTGACCGACTTTTCAACAAGAATGACAGCATAATCCTTTACAGAACCCCATCATGTCGTATAGCGTTCGAAAGGTCACTGTGTCTATTTTTAAACCAGCTTCTAGGTTAAATCATGTTGGCTAACCATGAAGTTTAACCAGAGATCTGCTACAGTATCTCTGGTTTAACACGCAATTCTTTGGGCGTACACAAGAAAGAGGCTTCTACCAATCAGAAGTCACTTTCAAAAACTTCCTTGGTAACAATGTCCGTTCTCGGCTGAAACAGCACTCGTGATTGGTCGAAGCGGTCTTAAAGGGAAGTAATGCCTCTCTATCGCTTGTGTTCGTATGTTGCGATCATAGATCTATCATTCTATGGTTGCGATTGACTGCGAACATGGAGAAAAGATTAGCATTTCTGCTGAATTCTTGCAAAGCAGGAAACATTTTCGATGCGGAAGGAGAAGAATTGAAGTCGTTGATTGACGATTACTTTCTCTCTGACGGGAATCAGTGTAGTGAGCGTCCAGAAGGCGATAGCGAGTCAAGCGATTGTGACAGTGAGAGCGACGATGACGAACGACGTCGAACTGAAAACCAGCTGCCTGACAACTTTTTTCTGGCCGAATCGGAATTTGACGATGTCGGAGACGAAATCGAGGAACCCATTGTTCGCATCAGTGGACCAGGCGACGAGCAAATGGACGACTGTAATGGTGTACCGCCACCAGAGTTGCTACAAATGCTGAGGCAGTTTTCATGTAACTGTAAACAGATCAAGGTAAGCTCTTACTCCTTACCCCTTTTCTATCATTTCTTCAGGTGTTGTTTTCCTCCATGTTTTGAATGACTGCACATGATTGTATGCCGGATGTGCTTCTCATTTTCAAAGAATGTGTGTGTGTGTGTGTGTGTGTGTGTGTGTGTGTGTGGGCTACCAGTAAGTTCGTCACACGGTAGATTCGTCACCGGTCCCGGTAACTTCGCCACAGTAACTTCGCCACAGTAGTCCGAGTTTCTCTGCCTCCTTGACAGTGAGGTTGAAGTCGTGTGTGTGTTAGTGAGTGTGTGAGTGTTTATGCGTGTGTACGTGCGTGTGTGTGTGTGTCATGTCAGTGTGTTTTAGTGTGTGTGTGTATGTGCGATGGTCAGTGTGTGAGTGTTTGTCAGTGCGTGTGTACGTGCGTGTGTGTGTCGTGTGTGTGCGTGCGTGTCATGGATGTGGGTGTATGTACGTCGGTCTCTCTCTCTCTCTCTCTCTCTCTCTCTCTCTCTGTCTCTCTCTCTCTCTCACACACACACACACTTATTCTCTCTCTCTCTCCCTCTCTCTTTGTCTCTCTCTCTCACTGACACACACTCTATCTCTCTCTCCCTCTCTCTCTCTCTCACACACACACACACACACACACTCTCTCTCTCTCCCTCTCTCTCTCTCTCAGTCTCTCTCACACACATATACACACTCTCTCTCTCTCTCCCTCTCTCTCTCTCTCTCTCTCCTCTCTCTCTCTCTCTCTCTCTCTCTAAAAAATGTGAATCTTGAATCTCTCCCACAAATCAAACATCTGAAAGCATAAGCTCTTTAGCATAAATACCCGCCCACCCCTGCCGGTAACTTCGTCATAGGTGACGAATCTACCGTGTGACGAACTTACTGGTAGCCTGTGTGTGTGTGTGTGTGCTGAAGGCAGCGTGTGTTTTCCCGTGTGTGTGCCTGTGCATGTGTGTGAATGTTTGGCCATGTGTATAATTATGTGTGTGTGTGTGTGTGTGTGTGTGTGTGTGTGTGTGTGTGTGTGTGTGTGTGTGTGTGTGCATGTGGTGTGTGGTGCATGTGACTATACATGGGACGGGGTGAACCAATATTTTGTGTATGTATGTCATGATTGGTCTTTGCAGCGTTGCTATTTTGTTCTTGTTTGCTGATTCTGTGTTTACCTTAGACCAACAAAAAAAATAGTCTGTTAACGGTAACCCGACCGACCCTATTTTTTTCGCGCAACCCTAGACTTTTTTGGCATTTGAAAAAAAAATAAAAAGAAATAAATGTTTTCTTTTTTTTGTGTGCAAAATAACGTAAAAATATGGTTTTTTGGAAGGAAGAAAAAATAATAATCCCGACCTACCGACCCTATTTTTTTTGGCCTATGTTACCGTAAACAGACCTCTTTTTTTTTGCCTTAACATAATGTAAGTTGTGTATTATGTATCACTAATTTTAGTACTGATTGGGCGTCTGCTGGCTATGTATGCTTGTGTTCAAAAATAAATAATAATTACAGATTTATTTGTAATGACACTGCAGGGCACTGTGCATTCAATGTGTACGTGTGTTATTCGTTTTTTTCTACATTTTTTGTATTTCTTCAAAACTAGATTCAATTAATTTTAGTCATAACATATCAAAGATAGAATTATTACAAGTCACACCTATTATTGACCAACTATTAGCAAAGGAAAGTGAGTGATCGTGTTATGTGATGATTGATATTAATTTGTTCCAGGACACCCTCAAGTTATGCAGACCAATGACGGATTTGTGTTGGAGGTGCCAAAGCAACAACACCAAGATATTTCGCGGTGCAAACCTGACCGACGAAGAGAAGGGTGAACTTACGCTGTAGCAACAGCGACACTTGAGTATAGTGGTTGCAGAGCGTCAATTCTACAAGGATGAAATAGCCCAGTGCAAGACGGCTGTCCAGGGGATTGGATTGACCGCTCTCACGGAGACTGCCCCAAACTCACGCCCCATTGCTGTTCATTATAGCTTTGATTTTGCGCAGCAGGTGCATCTTCCAAGTAACGCTGCACAACCGGGCCCAATGTATTTCCTGGTGCCGAGGAAATGTGCCATCTTCTGTGTCAACTGTGAGGCCATCCCTCAACAAGTCAACTTTCTTGTCGACAAAAGCGTCAACTGCAGTAAAGGGTCCACTGCTGTAATCAGCTACTTCCACTTCTTCTTCGAGAAATACGGACTAGGAGAGCAAGTGCTCAGTCTGCATTGTGACAACTGTTCAGGGCAGAACAAACATAACTTTGTAATGTGGTACCTGATCTGGCGCGTCATGAAAGGCCTTCACACAGAGATCAATGTACACTTCATGCCAGCCGGGCATACAAAGTTTGCCCCCGACTGGGCCTTTGGCCTGCTAAAGAAGTTTCCGGCGATCCGAGGTGTCCTGCCGACAGCCTCGATGATTTGTGCGAGGTCGTGCGAGAGAGCACAGCAGTGAGCCACGTTAACATTCCACAGCTAGTCGGCAGGGAGGATGGCTCTACTCTTGTCAACACGTACGACTGGCAGACCTTCCTCAAGCCAGCGTTCAAGCGCCTGCCTGGCATGCTGAAGTTTGCCCACTTCAGAATGTCACACCAGCACCCTGACTGTGTCTTTGTGAAGATGTCTCTGGCTGACGTTGAGGAGCAGCGGAACCTGCTGGTCAGCCGGGAAGCTTTCTGAGCCTTGGCAGACATGCCACTGATTCTGCCCACCCCCGGACTCTCGCGTGAGCGACAAACATACCTGTTCCCCCAGATTCGTGAGTTTGTGCGCGAGGACAAGAGGGATGTGATGTGTCCACCCCCCCCCCCCCCCCAACTAACCTGCTTTCTATAGATCTACTCATAGTATATGGTTTATATTGTAGTACATTTTTGTGTACACTACATTGGCTACACACTGTGATGCTACCGGGACTTTGTGGCAGTAAATGTTTTCAAGTTTAAGGATCACTGGAGTGACATTTTAAATAATGGAACTGGCTTGACTTCAGATCTGTGCAATCATGAAGTTCATTGTGTTTATTATTTGGATTGACTTGTGAATCAGGATTATTGAGACTCTTTGCTTTCAAACCTGTTGTGTGTAGTTGAAGGATAACGGTAAGGAATAGCAAAGCAAAATGCTGATACAAAAATTATTAGATTATAAACTTACCTCTGTTCAAAGTATTTGCCAGTACATTCGTCTGTTCGACCTGGTTCTCTGACAGTTACAGCTGTTGCCTTCTAGACTCAAAGCTGCACCCCCCCCTCTCTCTCTCTCTCTCCCTCTCTCTCTCTCTCTCTCTCTCTCTCTCTCTCTCTCTCTCTCTCTCTCTCTCTCTCTCTCTCTCTTTTCTGTTTCGGTTTTCAGTGGGAAAATTTTGCTTGCACTACTTTTTCCTTAGTTTTATCTTCAATTAAATTGTATATTTATTGTATGGAGGACAATCGACTTCAACCATTCTGATTCGTTTGAAATATTCATGTTTTAATGAGATTGATGTATCGTTCATATTTAAGTTCACTCAAGTAACCACAAATAAAACCCAAGTCAGATCAGTACTCTGTGACTTATTGTTTCGGTTCGTAAAAATGAACTTTAATAATAGGGCCTAATACTTAAAATATCAAGCTTATGCTTTACAAACTAAGACAATGAATTATTTGAGAGAAGGTTTAAGTTGCACATGGCTTAAAAGCATTATGTATTTTATGGAAGAGCATGGATAATTTTGACTACTATTTTGGTGAGACATAGTTTCTCGAATCACACTATCAACTGTACTTTAAAAATCTCACAAATCCTACAGTGATGCAAAATCACCATGGAAACAAGCATAACACTGTTGTTTAGTGTACTCTGTACACATTTTATTCCATTAGAACGAAATTTAAGCATGGTTGCTAGGGACTCTTCGCTGTTGAATGTGTCCAAACTTTAATCCAATTTCCTCAAAATGGCCGCCATTAATACCCGTATTTCAAACTGCTCCTGAGTCTTCATTTTTGGGAGTATCCTTTTCATTCAAACATCACATGAAAGCTTGTTTTCTAAGCTTTCAGATGATATGCATATCTAAAATTTTCCAAAAATCGGGTTATCTACCATTTTGTCAGATCCGGTCACATTTGTTGTTCAAAACATGTGATGAGAATCTAAAGCCAAACTATTGTGAACACTAAGGCCTGTGTTATAATTCTGTGTGCTTATCTGTATCACTCCCATCAGCTGGAAGGTCGTCTGAGCCTGAAACAGAAGAGGAAGACTCGTTAAGTAAGACCGGAAAAAAAATAAAATTCACCCACACACATAGCAGTGAACAAACAAAGGTTTGAGTGTAATATAATAGTGATTGAGTGTAATATAATAGCATATATTTTGTGAATAATTATTTATTCCTGATATTAATCAGGAATAAATCATTATTCACAAAATATATGCTATTATATTACACTCAATCGCTGATTTGTTGCAAACGAATATTCACTCCACTGAACATTAGTCACTGCAGTTTAAATCTTTTCTGGGCTCTTCTAAAGTAAAACTATCAGAAAACAAGTGCCGGGAAGGTCACTCACTTAGGGTAGATATTCAGTGCATGCAACAGCATGCAAACACAGCAGGGACTAGTACAGGGTTGTCAATAGACAAGAGTTTTAGATCTTTTCTCAAAAAGAAAGAAGGAAATTGGAAAAAAGACAGAACTGCAAAAATGAGGGGGAAAAAAAAGGCCAGAAATGCAAAAACGAGATGGAAACAAGACAGAAAAGGGGAGAAAAAAAAGAGCAGTTCTAGTTGATAAAACAAAGACAGCAATTGGTGAAAAACACTCACAAATTACACAAAATGAGTTCTTTTGAACCACATCCGTTTGTTTCGTGCACAGTCAGAGGTACATAATAACGTGCTATTGCAGATAAGCTCACAGCGAGTCGCATTCAAATTACTAACTGACGACTACATTGTGAAAAAGGGAACCTGGATCACACGATGGCTCAGGGGCAAGATAAACCACGCAAAAATAAATTCTTTGAAAATTGCTCGCTCTTTACGGAGGGCACATAGGATGTTCTCAAGCGGTGAGTGTTTAAATGAAAGGGTGTTTGTACTGTGTGTAAAAGCCTGACAGTATTTGTGATGGTTTACGGGAGGCTTACCGTGCCTTTAAGGAATTTACCTACATGAAAAAAATATAGAACGTAGAAGAGATGGTGACTATCAATACCACAAGCTAGCAGCTGCAAATGGCCATATTATCAGAACTTATTATTGTTACTTTGTTAAAAGAACAAGAAGGGCAAAGCCCATACGACTCACATGCTTGACCTTGACCTTTACATGACCTTGACCTTCAGCTAAACCTAGCAATGACATCATACTGCTTTACACATTTTTCCTACCAAAATACATGTGACCTTGAGTCAAGGTCATCCAAGGTCATGCAACACAAAGCTGTTAATTCAAGACATACGAAGTACAATGGTGCTTATTGGCTCTTTCTACCATGAGATATGGTCACTTTTAGTGGTTCACTACCTTATTTTGGTCACATTTCATAAGGGTCAAAGTGACCTTGACCTTGATCATATGTGACCAAATGTGTCTCATGATGAAAGCATAACATGTGCCCCACATAATTTTTAAGTTTGAAACAGTTATCTTCCATAGTTCAGGGTCAAGGTCACTTCAAAATATGTATACAATCCAACTTTGAAGAGCTCCTGTGACCTTGACCTTGAAGCAAGGTAAACCAAACTGGTATCAAAAGATGGGGCTTACTTTGCCCTATATATCATATATAGGTGAGGTATTAAATCTCAAACTTCAGAGAAAATGGCAGGGTTCGTACAGAGTCCTTGAACCCTGGAAAACTCCTTGAAAATTGGAAAACCTTTTCCAGGCCTTGAAAAGTGCTTGAAAATAGAGTTTTGTTAAATAGTCATTGAAAAGTAATTGATTTTTCCAAATTGTTGCCTATACATTTCGTCAGCAGCTTGTCTTATTTTTAAAAAAATGCAACCCCCTTTTTTTTCCTCAAATACAGTACACACATTTTGGGAGAATAAAAGATCGAGTGAAAACGAAAGCAGACGAACTAACTATTACTAGTCACCTGTAGTTGCTTCCCTTCCCGGAAGTTGGCAAGGGAAACAACTACGGAATGACTAATAGTTTGCAGACTTGAAAAACTGAAGGTAAACTTGGTGCTTTGCGGCATTAATTTGGGGAAAATCATGTCCTTGAAAAGCATTTTTTGGTCCTGGAAATGTCCTTGAAAACTCATTGAATTGTATCAGCTCTGCCCTGCAGGAACCCTGAAAATTAATGGGAAAAAAGTGAAAAATAGCTGTTTTTTAGACAACATTTATGGCCCCTGCGACCTTGACCTTGAAGCAAGGTCAAGATGCTATGTATGTTTTTTGGGGCCTTGTCATCATACACCATCTTGCCAAATTTGGTACTGATAGACTGAATAGTGTCCAAGAAATATCCAACGTTAAAGTTTTCCGGACGGCCGGACGGCCGGACGGGGGGGGGGGGGGGGGGGGGGGGACGGACGGACGACTCGGGTGAGTACATAGACTCACTTTTGCTTCGCATGTGAGTCAAAAAGCGATCCCTGTTGCCACAGCCAGATCACCATTTAATTTGCAGATTTCAAACATGATACTATAAACGACGCACACGGATAGGCCTGAATGCAGGCGATTTGATTAGTATTCACACACTACTTAGTAAACTAAAAGGTTTTAATTTACCTATAGATGTACTAGCCTAGCCACTCAGTTAATACACCAGGCAATGGTTTCACATTCATCCAAGCAAATGTTTCTGAAGTTTTAAGGTATCGTGTGCTAACGCTAGGACTGACTGAGTAGGTTAATCAATACATATCATCCAGTAAACAAACAGAAAAACAAAACAAAAAAATCAGCAAACAAGGATAAAGTGTTAACCAATCATGTTAGTATTCCACAGGCTAAAATATCAAAATACTGAAAATAAACTGCCAACCAATAAGCACAACCAATTCAAGTTTCCTGTGATGGTTTTTGCTCTCCTAATGTCAGTCTTCTTCTGCGTTCGTGGGCTGAAACTCCCACGTACACTCGTGTTTTTGCACGAGTGGAATTTTACGTGTATGACCGTTTTTACCCCGCCATTTAGGCAGCCATACGCCGCTTTCGGAGGAAGCATGCTGGGTATTTTCGTGTTTCTATAACCCACCGAACTCTGATATGGATTACAGGATCTTTTTCGTGCGCACTTGGTCTTGTGCTTGCGTGTACACACGGGGGGTTTCGGACACCGAGGAGAGTCTGCACACAAAGTTGACTCTGAGAAATAAATCTCTCGCCGAACGTGGGGACGAACTCACGCTGACAGCGGCCAACTGGATACAAATCCAGCGCGCTACCGACTGAGCTACATCCCCGCCCCTGCCTAATGTCAGTTATCCCTTCGCTATTACACTTATGTGTTCTACAGTATTCTCTTGAACTGTGTGACTGGGTGGGGCCTTGAACTTTGTACATTGTACTGGTCAGCTCTAGAGTACTAACAGATTAGAAAGAACAAAACAAGAAGTGCCCCCTTGTTTCATCAGCTGAACTAGTTATGAATACAGTGGAACCTCCCTTTTAAGACTCCCTCCCTTTTAAGGCCCGTTTTCTCAGATTTTCTGTTCATAACCTCTGTAACTTTACCCCCATTTTCAGATTCCCTCACTTTTTAAGACTTGATTTTATCAGATTTTTGGAAGTCTTAACACTATTGTGACTAGCACTGCCACGGCGTTAACGTCCTGCCTGCCCAAGCTTGCCACCAAGAAACTTCCCAAAAATCAGTAACTGTAAAGAAATCTGTCTAGCAAGCTTGAATTAAGTCCAATCACCACCAAATTTTGTGTACTAATTCAAAAATGGATGCCCCGTTCAGTCGTGCTATTTATAAGTTTGTCACGCGATTTGTTTTAGCAAAGGGGGGTGAAAGGGGGGTGAAAGGGGGGTGAAAGGGGGATAATTTGTGTTTTTTAACGTTTTTTTGTGTGTGTTTTATTTTCCACTGCTTTTTTTAAAAGTTATTTTTTAACAGAAAGTATTATTAATAATGTTATAACCAAACAAGGTGTAAAACCTATGAATTAGCTGAAATATTGTTAACATTGTACACAGAAATAAGGAGACAGTACAAAGAAAAAAACAAGCAAATCACGCATTCACTCACAGCATCCTGACTCAAATGAAACAAAACTGTAACACTCACCAAATGATGTCTAGGTAATCCATATTGAATATAAGTCACATTTTCACAACAAAGTACCAACTGTCCACCTATGAACAATTCCAAAAGGATTTGAAGGCTCCAGCCATCCATTGTTATCAGTGCTGCCACGCCCCCATAGCTCCTGCACGATTCCGAGATATACATGTTCGTCTAGCAGTATCACCCCCTACCACGTGTAGTTGCCGACTCGTACTAGCAACAACGGGACTGTTTCTTCCTCAATATCACTGCTATTATCGCTTTCTTGAGGCTAAAACGACACGATGTATCATGATCTACAGGATCCTCAAGATCCAACATCCGGAGAATCTCCTCCCGTGACAAGGCTCGCCTTCGATTCATTTTTTTTGTTCGAAAACACCACGCAAATCTGCATTAATTTGATCAAGCCGGAAGAGAAAACCACGTGTATCAAGGGAAACAACTCAATTTACTGCAAGCTTCAAAAACCGGGAAGCAATCACGAGTCGTGTACCTTGTATGTCTAATACTAAAATAGTCGCTTCCCGTCCGTGGGCGTTGCAGCGTTATTACTAATATAGTCGCCTCCCGTCACGAAAGTGTTAAGGGCAGACCGGGTAGGCAAAATGAGTTATTTTTGGTCTCATACACCTTTTTGGGGTTGTTGCATTTTTCACACCTTTGAACATCCTGGAATGCATTCAATAATCTGCTTTTGTCATTTTAGACATGTATTCATGTAAATAAAACCATTTTCAAACCGATGTTTTGTTGTTTTTGTCTGTGTTTTATAAAAAAAATCGAAAAAATGGTCAACTTTGGATACTCCGTGCTGGTAAATGTGCGCACATGACATGACCCTTCGCTGTTCAAACTGTGTGGAAATTTCCGTTCTTCAAGATGACGTCATCACCGTTGGGGAATTTCCGTTGACATAGGCACAAAGAGAGAGAATCCGTTCCAACCGAAACCCCGGAATTAATATATGCAAATATATGTAGGTCAAAGGCATTTGGCGCAAGCGCAGTAGACAACTTATCAGTCCCCCGGTGTCAACAAATCCATGACGTTTTCACCGATTCAGCAGCATTTTTCAAAGTTTTGAGCTGCGGAGAACAACCCTAACATTGGAAATGTTCGGCATAGTGGCAAGAAATATCAGAGAAAGATGAACCAGCAGCAGCGAACAGTAGAAGGAAGTAACAACACTCCGAAATTAACCAACATTATCGTATTGAAGCAGACGACATTCTAAGATTCTTGACTCGACGAGGTGGGTTTTGCTTCTTTCTCTTTTCGATCTTGTTTGTTTGACAACGTGATTTATTGCACATTGTTATGTTGTTGTTGTTGTAAGAATGTGTTAGGGTTTGCAGGTAAATGATAAACAGTTTGTGTCTGAAGTATTTTGCGTGTTTCTTGATCCAATTTACTGACCATGCCGCCGTCGCACCCCCCCCCCCCCCCCCCCCCTCCCTCCCTCCCTCGATCATCTCTGTGATATCGTCTTCACAACCCCTATTTTATTGTTCTTCGCTGGCCAGTCCTTGAGAGCTTACTATGGTGTAACATGTCATCATTATTCTTTGTCTGGGGTCAAACTGAGAAGCAGCATCTGAGCGATGTACGACTGACACAGTTTTTGTTTCTGGTCATTGACCGTAGGAAAATAAGTACCCTACTAGAGAGCGTTCTCTAATTCTAAAGGATTGGTTTACACCAGCATGGCTGACCAACCTATCATTGACAGCAATATTGTTGTCAAATCTTTTCCATTAACTAAGGAATAAAAAAATAGATCCAATTTACTTCACCAAAGAAAAAAAAAAGAGTTAAACTAAAGGACTGGGGATGCAACTCATGAATCAAAAGCATAAAGATCACCTGCAAACAGTGCTAGGTTTAGGAAATCTGAAAATGTATACACACACACAGAACACACACACACACACACACAAAACAGACAAAAGACAAGAAACAAGCAAATACATAGCAAGTGTGATGTAATGTGGGGCGGGGATATAGCTCAGTTGGTAGCGCGCTGGATTTGTATTCAGTTGGCCGCTGTCAGCGTGAGTTCGATCCCAGGTTCGGCGGAAATTTATTTCACAGAGTCAACTTTGTGTGCAGACTCTCTTCGGTGTCCGAACCTCCCCCCGTGTACACTACATTGGGTGTGCACGTTAAAGATCCCACGATTGACAAAAGGGTCTTTCCTGGCAAAATTGCTTAGGCACAGTTAATAATTGTCTACCCATACCCGTGTCACTTGGAATAATAGGCCGTGAAAGGTAAATATGCGCCGAAATGGCTGCAATCTACTGGCCGTATAAAATTTCATCTCACACGGCATCACTGCAGAGCGCCTAGAACTGTACCCACGGAATATGCGCGATATAAGACTCATTGATTGATTGATTGATTGATTGAAATAAATTAATTTTAAAAGAAAAATATGAAAAGAAAGAAAGAAAGAAAGAAAATAATTCAGCTAGTTTCAGTATTAGTTCCTGTGTGTATGTGATTGTGATAGTAAACTTGACATGTAAATTTTGTGATAGGGGCCAATTAATGAATGTCTTTTGTGTGTGTGTGTGTGTGTGTGTTCGTCAACCGACATATGTGGGTACGAGCCGCTGAGGTGGTTGTAAGAAAACCCGCCTGGTTCAGTGGTTGGGGGCTGATTGGGATTTCTGATTTACCGGCCTAGCCAAAAAGTTGAGGTACACCCCATGTAACATGGTCATTTGCAAAATAAAGTACAAGCACTTGTTGACGTTTATATTGAGTCTTAAATTTTGCAGCTTATTACAAACAAAAACCATGGACAGTTGTATCAAATATTAAATCAGTGTTTGTGTATTTATTAGGTTGGAGCAAGGGGAGAGCCAGTCCTCCTGTGGTGGCAGCGAGGAGAAAGATTGACCTGATGGAAAAGTTTGCTAAACCGGAACTACCCTCTTCCACAGCAGAAACATCAGCTTTGCCATCTTCTGACCAACCATAAGAAGATACAGATACTTTGCCATCTTCTGACCCATCACAAGCAGATATGGATACTGGTACTGTGCAACGTCACTCCGCTGACATGTGTTGGGCTTTTGTCAACATTGATCAGCTCAATCTATTGCTGAAAGGTCTATACATGTATCCTGTACTGAATGCTTGTCTGATAGCAGTCTGATTATGAAAGAAGGTGATGCATCAGCCCAAGGATTTGCACAGGCCCTGCATCTGGAGTGCATATGAGTGTCCATTCAAGTCTGCAGTTGTTTACTCTTCTCCCAGTGTTTGCAACGCTTCGGGTGGTAAAGTTGCATTTAAAATAATCCGCGTATGACCATGTTGGTACATGGAAAGGGACATTCAGCTTTACAGAAATGTACTGCAGTGTTAGGATTGAGCACAGAAATACTGTAATTAAAATGTTGCAACTTTTGAATGGCTTGACAGCTTTGTTCCATTTGTGTATATATAATTATGTAATGCTGTCGATGATTTGTGAAGCATCATTTCTATGCAATGGAATAAGAAATCAGTGCATCCGTTGGGTTTTTATGAGTCTGACAGTTTGGTTCTGATCAATATTTTCATATCAGCACAAACACAGATAATTGACTTTTTTAATGTTTTCATATGATTTTTTTTTAAATTAAAAAAATCTGATAATTTGATTATCAAATCATTTCCCCTTCATAGTTAAAGTGTTATTCTGGTTAAAAAAAACCACCCCATTAATTCAAGCTCTACTGTGGTACTAGTTTACCGGGGTACTAGTGAGACTCTTTTACATGCTGTTTTCTCTACATGTAATTTGAGACAAAATGTGGTAATTAAAATGTTGTAACTTTTGAATGGCTAGATGGATTTGTTCCAATTTTGTATATGTTGTTTATGATTTGTGAAGCACCATTTCTGTGCATGGAATAAGAATACAGTGGATTCCTTGTGTTTTTATGAGTCCGACAGTTTCGTTTTGATTCATATCTGCACTAACATAGATGAGTTTTCAAATGATTTTTTAAAAAAAGTCCGGATAATTTGATCGTCAAATCATTTCCCCATCATAGTAAAGTGGTCATTCTGATAAAAACATATGAATTCAGGGTGCACTGTGCTACTTGTTTTTGTATGTACTGGTTCAAATCTTTAAAATGCTGTTTTCTCTGAATGTAATTTTCAGACAAAACGCTACAATTAAAATGTTGCAACTTTTGAAAGGCTTGATGGATTTGTTCAGTTTTTGTATATGTTGTTTATGAGTTGTACAGCATCAGTTCTGTGCATGGAATAAGAGTTCAGTGCATTGGTTGGGTTTTTATGAGTCTGACAGTTAGGATCTCATGTATTTTTCTTATCAGAACTGAACCGGTAACTGAAAATGCTAAATTAAAATAATATATTGCTTAGAAATGCTTTTCGATGCACAGAATTATTAAACACACACATATTGCTGCAAAGAAGAAAAATTGGATCAAAACATGCACTGGTTCACAAACTGCAACATTTTAAAAAAAGCACATTTTATAACGTTTTTCTCACATTTTGGTGAATAAAACCCCCAACAAGAAGGGCAAAGCCCATACGACTCACATGCTTTACACATTTTTCCTACCAAAATACATGTGACCTTGACCCAAGGTCAAGGTCATCCAAGGTCATGCAACACAAAGCTGTTAATTCAAGACATAGGAAGTACAATGGTGCTTATTGGCTCTTTCTACCATGAGATATGGTCACTTTTAGTGGTTCACTACCTTATTTTGGTCACATTTCATAAGGGTCAAAGTGACCTTGACCTTGATCATATGTGACCGAATGTGTCTCATGATGAAAGCATAACATGTGCCCCACATAATTTTTAAGTTTGAAACAGTTATCTTCCATAGTTCAGGGTCAAGGTCACTTCAAAATATGCATACAATCCAACTTTGAAGAGCTCCTGTGACCTTGACCTTGAAGCAAGGTAAACCAAACTGGTATCAAAAGATGGGGCTTACTTTGCCCTATATATCATATATAGGTGAGGTATTGAATCTCAAAAACTTCAGAGAAAATGGGAAAAATATGAAAAATAGCTGTTTTTTAGGCAACATTTATGGCCCCTGCGACCTTGACCTTGAAGCAAGGTCAAGATGCTATGTATGTTTTTTGGGGCCTTGTCATCATACACCATCTTACCAAATTTGGTACTGATAGACTGAATAGTGTCCAAGAAATATCCAACGTTAAAGTTTTCCGGACGGACGGACGGACGTCCGGACGGACGGACGGACGTCCGGACGGACGGACGGACGGACGGACGGACGACTCGGGTGAGTACATAGACTCACTTTTGCTTCGCATGTGAGTCAAAAATTGCTTTTCACTCAAAATTTAAAATGGTTTCCCTTAATTAGGTTATTCTGCTTGCAAAAATCAAACAAGCAGCAAACTGTTTCCAAAATAAATAAAAAAAGTGCCCGCCTACCCTGTCTCCCCTTAAAATAGGGGTTCCACTGTACAATTCTCAAAGACAAAAACCTTCAAAGTGATAGCATTAGTAATGAAAGCATAAACAACTACCGTGACAACATGATACATTTAGACGTCTACAGGGGATGACCAAAATCACCGAACCGTACATTCAGCTACATCTATCAATGTCTTAAAAGTGTCTGCTTAGGAACTACCAATATGTTCAAAACGATGCCATGGTAAATATAAAAGGGGTCAAGCTTGATACATGTTCAATCCCATCCAGGATAAAGGAAGGTGTACGTACAAGAAAAGGGGGTTGGGGATTCATAAATCTCTGTCTATATTCCTAGGGTGGTATGTGCTCCTCTCCTCTCTCACTGCCAAAAAGCAAAGCCACACAACACTGTTCACACCACATGTTGCTCTCTTATTCTTTTTCATAAGCTTTTCTTAGATGTTTTACAAGAAAATCTAGCAGCAAAGATACATCATAGACTGTCTTCAAATTTCAAGATACAATAACTTGAGGTTTTGTGCCTCCTTTCAATGATACACAAATGGCTGTAGGCATGTGCATAAACAAAATAACTAACATATCTAGGGAATCTAAGCGAATATCAGATCACTGCAAAGTCTTTTGCAGTGCAAATCTTAGCCAGGAAACCCAGGCTAAAAGCATCTGATGCAATAAAAATGTATAACCTAAACAAAATTCAAAAGAGCCACTAAGATTTCAGCAAATTGTGAATCCGAGTTTTGCAAGACAAAATGCAATGGATCAAGAGACTCTGATAAAAGCCCTAATATTCTTTATCGAAAGACAACAGAACAGTACTTCAAGCAATGGAACCACCTCCAAGCAAAAGGATACTAGCATGCTTACTCACCAATTTCTAATGTTTCTGCATTCGTTTCCTCCTGTTCACGTTTTTTCTTAGGTCGCTTCTTTTTGCTAGTTTTATCAGTTTTGCTCTGTGTGTCAGTGCTGGGCTTTTCTACCGTCTCTTCTGGTTTCTCATCTTTACTCTCTGTCTCAGGGGCCGTTTCTGGTTAGTCAGATGAAAGATAGTGTAAACAACAGTTATCACAACAGGGCTGACAGTGTTAGAAGTTTCATTATATCAGTGAGAAAAAAAGCCTTGAAATATGTGTAAACCGACACAAAATGGTCAAATCCAAAATATGTATAAAACGTTTCAGTTCGTCATCTCCACATAGCAATCTACACCTTTCTTTCTTTCTTTATTTGGTGTTTAACGTCGTTTTTAACCACGAAGGGTTATATCGCGACGGGGAAAGGGGGAAGATGGGATAGAGCCACTTGTCAATTGTTTCTTGTTCACAAAAGCACTAATCAAAAATTTGCTCCAGGGGCTTGCAACGTAGTACAATATATGACCTTACTGGGAGAATGCAAGTTTCCAGTACAAAGGACTTAACATTTCTTACATACTGCTTGACTAAAATCTTTACAAAAATTGACTATATTCTATACAAGAAACACTTAACAAGGGTAAAGGGAGAAACAGAATCCGTTAGTCGCCTCTTACGACATGCTGGGGAGCATCGGGTAAATTCTTCCCCCCAACCCGCGGGAGGCAGCAATCTACACCGTCACTTTCCCCTGTAACTACCACTAGCCCTGTACTAACACAAGTGAGAGCAGAAGAAAGTTATATGTGCAACAATGGAAGGCTAAACTGAAAACAAAATCTTAAAACAGCAACAGCGCAACTTTAACTGAATCAAAATCAACAAAATACAACAAAAAATAACTGAAAACGCTCTTTTAAGCATACAAATTCAGATTCAAATAACAAAAGTAAGTGTGTTTAACCGCACAAAGAAAGAAGGTACTAAACAGTAAAGTGTTCTCTTACCTTGGGATTCTGGGGTGGTAGTTGTTGCTTCATCCTCTATTTCAACCGTTGCTTCGTTTTCTTCGTCCTTACCTGCAGGCTGCGTGGCTTCCTCTGTCTTTGTCTCGTTTGGTGTCTTTGAGTTATCGCTGTCAGTTGTGTTGCCTTTGGTTGTAGTGTCCTCCTTCTTCATTTTGGGCTTGGGGCGATAGTTTTTAGCTTTGTTGATGAGGTATTTCATCTCGCGCTCCAGGGCGTAGATTTTGGCACCAATGGCTTCCACTAGGAGTGTAGGGTTCTTGTGGTCTGGGATTTTACTTTGTTCTTTCACTGCTTGGTCTCTCCAGGCCTGTTGAAATATTTTAATGGCGGATAAATAAGTTTGTTACCGCTGTTCTTTCCAACCCACAACTTTATTTTCATGCTAGGCATTTCTCTGACAGTAGAGCAAATATTCTACCAACAGGTTTCTCTGGTATTCACAATTTCAGACATAAGAACTCTTTTCTCTATGCTTTTAATAACGAGTATAAAACTGCTGAGAGATCAGAGAAAATGATGCATAGTAGAGCGAACAAACACCATGCATGCATGTAAAACATGAAAACTCTCAACATTTTTCAAAAACATCCCTACCAAAGGAAGATAGGTCAATAGTAAAACTATGTATCCATTGACACCTTACGGCAAAAATACTGGGGGTCATTTTCTATGGCACAGGGCAGACGGGCTTACAGAGGTACAGAGAAGAGTAGAGAAAAGCAGAAGTACTGACGGTGGTCTCGTTGATGAGTTTGTCCATGGTGTCCAGCTCGACCTTGGTGAAGATGGGGTCCTCCTCGTCGGTCATGTTGCGCACAGTCTCCAGGAAGACGGTGGTGTGGTTGATGTGCTGCTTGAGGGCGGCCAGGGCCTTGGGGCGCTCCTCTCGCTCAAACACGCGCAGGTTCACGTTCTTCATCAGCTCCTTCAGCTCTTTCAGCTTCTCAATGTACACCTGCACAAGACACAAAGAAATAAAGATTGTCGTTAAGGTAACCAAGTGCACTTAGTACTCAAATTAAGTTTTGGGGGCAAAGGTAGTCAAATAGGTGAGCGTTTGGGCTGAATAAATAGCCCCATCAAAATCTGCTTTCCTAAACACAAAGCCAAAAGGTTTGTAAGAGCATGCCAGGAACACACAGCAGTCAGACACTATCTAAAAACAAAATTAAACCTTTTGTCAAAAATTAAAAATACCAATAACTAACCTTTCTTGCTTTTGATTCCTATCCAAATTCACCTGAAACCATTGTGTCTCAAAGCTACTGAGCCAGTAAGCTAAAACGATGCAGATCATCTCTTCAAGCTCACCAAACAGTATACACAATAAGCGTACATCAACATAACAAGTTTCCTTTTAGCATCAACATTGCACATGGAGTGATGTTTCAATACCAGAGAGCTATACTGTGTGCCTGCACGTGTTTGGCAGATCCAAACTTCAGCCTGACAGTCCTCAGCTGCTCAAGTGAAACTGTCACAACACATCTCATTTCTTTAACCATGTTCAGCAAAGCACAGTTTTATTTTTACCTCTTTCTTTGCATCATCAGGTTGCTCATACAGCCAGTCGGAGGCCTCAGACATCTGTTGCAGAATGGATGTGCGCTCCTCTTCTGTGGAGCAGGCTTCGTGGGTCTCCTGGCTGAGCTTGTCTTGCGAGTCAAAGATGTAGCCCTCCAGCTCGTTCTTGGCCTTCTCCAGAGCCACCTTCTGCTGGTCTTTCTTGGCAAGTGTAGCCAACCTGACACACACAAGAAACCCAAGGTTGAAAGTTGGGAAAATAGAAAGTGAGGAGACTAAAAGGCTGGGAATACAGAGGGCCACCAGGTCTCTGGCCGGGTCAGGGGGCACAGCCCATGTCATGGTCCAGGGAGCAGACATAGCTGCCAACTTTTCCCAGATAAAAATAGGGAGGAATGAGCGTCTTGGCGCTACACTACACCTTCCAGGGGTATGAAGGAGATTGCTGTTGCCATCACAGTTCACAACAGCATAACTGGCACGGATCAGCGTTCATAGTTCGAACATCGACGTCTGAAGCGAACAGTTGGGTAATCTTTCTCGTCTTCTCGACGGCTGTCCCCCGGTTCCGTTCATGTTTTGCTGTTCTTGAATGAGCTTCAATATCCCCCCGGCCTCCATGTCCGATGCTGATATCTTCGCGGCACTTGGTGCAAAACGCGAAATGTATGCCGCGTCTTGTCGATTCAGAGATGAAGTCATACTCTTGTCTGTAACTCTTTTGAAATTTTACAAGAACTTTCGGGCCGACTTTCGGCTGCTGGACCGTTGTTTTCTTCATTTTGTGGTCGTCTGCTGCTGCTTCTTCTTCTGCTTCTCATCCACATTCGACTGAAGCGCATGCGCTAGCCACAAATCTCGCCTATTCTCGTTTAGTTTTGATTTTGATCACAGCGTTTGTGTGACGAAGCCTCGCGCTGAACGAGATTTCAGAAGTGAAACTACGCCGAGTACAGGCGCTTGAAAATACACTCCAGTCATTATATAACTATACTCGAAAAAAATTTAATCGGGAAACTTTTGCACTATTCGGGAAAATCCAGGACTGGACATAAAATCGGGAATTTCCCGGTTTTCTAGGGAGGGTTGGCAGCTATGAGCAGAGCACAGAGAAAATCAGATACCTTCAGTGATTTTTAACACAATATGAAGCCACTACATGCAAGGAAATGCACAATAATCTACACATCTAAAAAATTTTCCACCTCCCTTTTCTATATCAAAATCCATAAACTTGTCCATAAAAATATTTTCAAAATCCAGAATTCTTGATGGCAACTTTTGTACATAAAAACAGCACAATGATGTATAATGCTCCACAAGCGCCATAAAGTTTTATCAAAACACACAATGTTGCCGGTATCAGAATGGAGATCGGAAAATATGCCCTTTCTTCAATCGAAAAATAAAATGCCACTACAGTTTCAGACAACACCTCACATTTACTACGCACCTTTGAAAATCTGTCTCCGTATCTATGCTTTTGATAAATGTGGTCCCTGTCTTTATTCCTCCAGAGCAACCACATTCCCTAATGCTATGCTACACATCAATACTGCTGCTTGCTATTCCTCACACACCTTGTTTTACCATCATATAGGGCAGGGACACAAAATCAAAAATTTTAGTAATAAATTTTCATTTGATTAATATACTTACCCAACTCACATATAGCAATTAACCCATAGTTCAGTGCTGATACCGCTGTACGCGTCCCCTTAGTAACAAGGAAGACGCCTCTAAAAAAGAGTGACCGAGACCCGTAAGGGTCTCTATAGGCCCGCCCGTAAGGGAGGCTGCCTTCCATATGCGCGCGCATATGCCGCCATCTTGTCATTCTACACGAAGCCCAACTCACTACTTTTTTAGACCCCCATACCCCCCACAGCGGGGAGGCGGGAGGGAATAAACGATGTGAGTTGGGTAAGTATATTAATCAAATGAAAATTTATTATTAAAATTTTTAATTAAATTACATATCTTACCTAACTCACATATAGCAGATTGCTACTATAGGAGGAGGGTACTTACCAACTTAAGGGGAGACAGGGTAGGCAAGCACTTTTTATTTTTATTTTGGAAACAGTTTGCTGCTTGTTTGATTTTTGCAAGCAGAATAACTTAATTAAGGGAAACCATTTTAAATTTTGAGTGTAAAGCAATTTTGGGGGGTTTTATTCACCAAAATGTGAGAAAAACGTTATAAAATGTGCTTTTTTTAAAATGCTGCAGTTTGTGAACCAGTGCATGTTTTGATCCAATTTTTCTTCTTTGCAGCAATATGTGTGTGTTTAATAATTCTGTGCATCGAAAAGCATTTCTGAGCAATATATTATTTTAATTTAGCATTTTCAGTTACCGGTTCAGTTCTGATAAGAAAAATACATGAGATCCTAACTGTCAGACTCATAAAAACCCAACCAATGCACTGAACTCTTATTCCATGCACAGAACTGATGCTGTACAACTCATAAACAACATATACAAAAACTGAACAAATCCATCAAGCCTTTCAAAAGTTGCAACATTTTAATTGTAGCGTTTTGTCTGAAAATTACATTCAGAGAAAACAGCATTTTAAAGATTTGAACCAGTACATAAAAAAACAAGTAGCACAGTGCACCCTGAATTCATATGTTTTTATCAGAATGACCACTTTACTATGTAGGGAAAAGGATTTGACAATCAAATTATCAGGATTTTTTTATATACATCATATGAAAACAACCATCTTTGTTTGTACCGATATGAAAACATGAATCAGAACCAAACTGTCAGACTCATAAAAACCCAACCAATGCACTTAACTCTTATTCCATACACAAAACTGACGCTTTACAAATCATAAACAACATAAACAAAAATGAAACAAATCCATCAAGCCATTCAAAAGTTGCAACATTTTAATTACAGATGTTTGTCTGAAAATTACATTCAGAGAAAACAGCATTTGAAAGATTCCAACCAGTACCTCAAACAAGTAGCACAGTGCAGCCTGAATTGATATGTTTTTATAAGAATAACCACTTTACTATGATGGAGAAATGATTTGACGATCAAATTATCCGGACTTTTAAAAAAAAATCATTTAACAAGAAGAGCAAACGCTCGATCGAGTCACTTTCGCAGTTCTGAATATTATATGAGGCATCAGATGGACAGGAAGAAATTGCTATTCACAACACAATACAGATGTAAATAATTTGATGTAAAGAATAATCCTATAAAGTTTGAATCAAATCCGATGAATAGTTTCAGAGATATGATATTTCAATTTTTTTCCTTCAAGACATACCTGTGACCTTGAAAAAGGTCAAAGGTCACCAAAGCAGACGTCAAAGTGTAGAGGTCACTGGGAGTCACGTTCACATAAAATTTGAGCCCGGTCACTTTTATAGTTTCCGAGAAAAGCCCAACGTTAAGTTGTGTGTTGCCGAACAGAAAAGGCTAGTTATCTCCCTTGTTTTTCTGATAACGTTCGTAAAAGGCTACAGATGTAAATACTTTGATGTAAAGAATAATCCTACAAAGTTTCAATCACATCCGATGAACTTTGTCAAAGATATAAAATGTCTAATTTTTCCTTTGACGCTGACCTGTGACCTTGAAAAAGGTCAAAGGTCAACGAAACCATCGTTAAAGTGTAGAGGTCATTGGAGGTCACGACTAAACAAAATATGAGCCGGATCGCTTTGATAGTTTCCGAGAAAAGTCCAACGTTAAGGTGGTGTCTACGGACGGTTGGCCGGCCGGACGGCCGGCCGGCCGGCCGGCCGGCCGGCCGGCCGGCCGGACAGACTAACACTGACCGATTACATAGAGTCACTTTTTCTCAAGTGACTCAAAAACTCATCTATGCATAGTGCAGATATGAATCAAAACGAAACTGTCGGACTCATAAAAACACAAGGAATCCACTGTATTCTTATTCCATGCACAGAAATGGTGCTTCACAAATCATAAACAACATATACAAAATTGGAACAAATCCATCTAGCCATTCAAAAGTTACAACATTTTAATTACCACATTTTGTCTCAAATTACATGTAGAGAAAACAGCATGTAAAAGAGTCTCACTAGTACCCCGGTAAACTAGTACCACAGTAGAGCTTGAATTAATGGGGTGGTTTTTTTTTAACCAGAATAACACTTTAACTATGAAGGAGAAATGATTTGATAATCAAATTATCAGATTTTTTTTGTTTAAAAAAAAATCATATGAAAACATTAAAAAAGTCAATTATCTGTGTTTGTGCTGATATGAAAATATTGATCAGAACCAAACTGTCAGACTCATAAAAACCCAACGGATGCACTGATTTCTTATTCCATTGCATAGAAATGATGCTTCACAAATCATCAACAGCATTACATAATTATATATACACAAATGGAACAAAGCTATCAAGCCATTCAAAAGTTGCAACATTTTAATTACAGTATTTCTGTGCTCAATCCTAACACTGCAGCAAATTTCTGTAAAGCTGAATGTCCCTTTCCATGTACCAACATGGTCATACGCGGATTATTTTAAATGCAACTTTACCACCCGAAGCGTTGCAAACACCGGGAGAAGAGTAAACAACTGCAGACTTGAATGGACACTCATATGCACTCCAGATGCAGGGCCTGTGCAAATCCTTGGGCTGATGCATCACCTTCTTTCATAATCAGACTGCTATCAGACAAGCATTCAGTACAGGATATAGACCTTTCAGCAATAGATTGAGCTGATCAATGTTGACAAAAGCCCAACACATGTCAGCGGAGTGACGTTGCACAGTACCAGTATCCATATCTGCTTGTGATGGGTCAGAAGATGGCAAAGTATCTGTATCTTCTTATGGTTGGTCAGAAGATGGCAAAGCTGATGTTTCTGCTGTGGAAGAGGGTAGTTCCGGTTTAGCAAACTTTTCCATCAGGTCAATCTTTCTCCTCGCTGCCACCACAGGAGGACTGGCTCTCCCCTTGCTCCAACCTAATAAATACACAAACACTGATTTAATATTTGATACAACTGTCCATGGTTTTTGTTTGTAATAAGCTGCAAATTTTAAGACTCAATATAAACGTCAACAAGTGCTTGTACTTTATTTTGCAAATGACCATGTTACATGGGGTGTACCTCAACTTTTTGGCTAGGCCGGTAAATCAGAAATCCCAATCAGCCCCGAACCACTGAACCAGGCGGGTTTTCTTACAACCACCTCAGCGGCTCGTACCCACATATGTCGGTTGACGAACACACACACACACACACACACACACACACACACACACACACACACACACACACACACACAAAAGACATTCATTAATTTAACAGTGACTCATACTCATTACATGTGGATTTGCACTACTTATTAATACCCAAACACACACAACTTAATGACAAAAAAGTGTATGTTTTAATATATATAATGATAAATAATTGAAAATAAAAGCAGCCACGAAAAAGCAAAAGAAATCAAAGTATTCTCACCCTGTCACACACTAAACCTCACAGAAGGTTATCCCATATATATATACATACCGGCCCCTATCACAAAATGTACATGTCAAGTTTACTATGGGATTTGAGTAACCACACAATCACATACACACAGGAACTAATACTGAAACTAGCTGAATTATTTTCTTTCTTTCTTTCTTTCTTTTCATATTTTTCTTTTAAAATAAATTTATTTCATCACACTTGCTATGTATTTGCTTGTTTCTTGTCTGTTGTCTGTTTTGTGTGTGTGTGTGTGTGTGTTCTGTGTGTGTGTATACATTTTCAGATTTCCTAAACCTAGCACTGTTTGCAGGTGATCTTTATGCTTTTGATTCATGAGTTGCATCCCCAGTCCTTTAGTTTAACTCTTTTTTTTCTTTGGTGAAGTAAATTGGATCTATTTTTTTATTCCTTAGTTAATGGAAAAGATTTGACAACAATATTGCTGTCAATGATAGGTTGGTCAGCCATGCTGGTGTAAACCAATCCTTTAGAATTAGAGAACGCTCCATAGTAGGGTACTTATTTTCCTACGGTCAATGACCAGAAACAGAAACTGTGTCAGTCGTACATCGCTCAGATGCTGCTTCTCAGTTTGACCCCAGACAAAGAATAATGATGACATGTTACACCATAGTAAGCTCTCAAGGATTGGCCAGCGAAGAACAATAAAATAGGGGTTGTGAAGACGATATCACAGAGATGATCGAGGGAGGGAGGGGGGGGGGGGGGTGCGGCGAGCGGCATGGTCAGTAAATTGGATCAAGAAACCCGCAAAATACTTCAGACACAAACTGTTTATCATTTACCTGCAAACCCTAACACATTCTTACAACAACAACAACAACATAACAATGTGCAATAAATCACGTTGTCAAACAAACAAGATCGAAAAGAGAAAGAAGCAAAACCCACCTCGTCGAGTCAAGAATCTTAGAATGTCGTCTGCTTCAATACGATCATGTTGGTTCATTTCGGAGTGTTGTTACTTCCTTCTACTGTTCGCTGCTGCTGGTTCATCTTTCTCTGATATTTCTTGCCACTATGCCGAACATTTCCAATGTTAGGGTTGTTCTCCGCAGCTCAAAACCTTGAAAAATGCTGCTGAATCGGTGAAAAAGTTATGGATTTGTTGACACCGGGGGACTGATAAGTTGTCTACTGCGCTTGCGCCAAATGCCTTTGACCTACATATATTTGCATATATTAATTCCGGGGTTTCGGTTGGAACGGATTCTCTCTCTTTGTGCCTATGTCAACGGAAATTCTCCAACGGTGATGACGTCATCTTGAAGAACGGAAATTTCCACACAGTTTGAACAGCGAAGGGTCATGTCATATGCGCACATTTACCAGCACGGAGTATCCAAAGTAGACCATTTTTTCGATTTTTTCGATAAAACACAGACAAAAACAACAAAACATCGGTTTGAAAATGGTTTTATTTACATGAATACATGTCTAAAATGAAAAAAGCAGATTATTGAATGCATTCCAGGATGTTCAAAGGTGTGAAAAATGCAACAACCCCAAAAAGGTGTATGAGACCAAAAATAACTCATTTTGCCTGCCCGGTCTCGCCTTAAGACCGCAGGACCTGTCCTGCAGCCACAAGAGCCGGCAAAGCCGAACTGCCATCTTGCCGCCTTGCAGCAATATCCCTCAGGTAAAAATTAATGAAAACATCTTCAGATTTCCAATAAGCCGCTGCCAAGACCTCTGATAGGCGCCCTGAGCGAAGTACAGCCAAAGAAGACGCCCAAGCTCTAGCTTCGTGAGTCCTGGCTGTTGTGAGCGGAAACACCGCCCTGACGTCGCCTGATTGGCTCTGCCACCATGCATAGGCTTGCTTAATGGTCATTGACACCCACTTAGTCAAGGTCACCTTCGATATATCTTTCCCACGCACCGTGTTGAGGGAAATGAACAATAATTTCTGAGTTTCTGAGCGAATTGGCGTAGACCTAAATTTGACAGATCAGGGTCTCCAGGAGCGAGAATATCGCTCAAGGGGGGAATACGAATGCGAGGAGAAGGTTGATCAGGCTTTTGATTTTTAGCAAGAAAATTTGGACTGAATTTCAAGGAGTAGGAGCCATCTCTCTCCAGAGAAATATCTTTAGCAAGGCCAGAAAGAGCATGAACTTCGCTACCGCGCCTAGCTGTGGCAAGCAAAACCAGAAACAAAGTTTTTCTCGTTTGTTTGTTTGTTTGTTTATTTGTTGCTTAACGTCCAGCCGACTACGCAGAGCCATATCAGGACGAGGAAGGGGGGGATGAAGGGGGCCACTTGTCAAGCGATTCCTGTTTACAAATGCACTAACCCATTACTTGTGTCCCAGCAGGCTTTAGTAAAACTAAATTAATACCTACTGGAAGATTACCAGTTTCCAGTATGTTAAAATAGGCTTAACCTATCTACTGCTGGACTTACATCAGAACACTAACAGATTAAACTATACATGAATCGCGAGACAAGCGGCAAGAGAAGAGATTTTTGGAAAAAATACAGGTGAATGAGCAAGAAGGCAGAAAAAAGAAAAGAATTCATGAAGAAAAAGAGAGCATGACAGGAAAGAGGAACCAAAAATCTACCTAACAGCAAACTAGAAAGCTCCTGCGGTTCCAAAAACAGAAGGGGCCTTTAATTTCATAACCGCAGTGCCCCACTGCGGGAAGTTTTTCTCGTCAAATTAGCTAAACTAGCCAACCGGAGAGGCTCAAAATCTTCCGACACAAGGAAACGAAGAACCAAAAACAGATCCCAGGCAAGGGAGCTGTGACTTTGAGAGAGCCGTGTCAAGGGAAGCGCCCTTAAGCACGCTCGAAATAACCCCATCTAGCGTGATCTTGCGACCAAGTTGCCTAAGAGTGGAAGAAATCGCGGATCTTCTGACTCGCAGTGAAGAAGGAGAGACTCCCTGACCAGCCAACCACGAAAGGTGATTAGCTACTTGCATGGATCTAGAAGAAATGTGAATAACTCCGTTCTCAGAACACCACTTCGACCATGCAGCCCAATGTGAAGAGTACACAGAGCTAGTCGATTCTCTGTGTGCTTTCTGAACCAGTCTCAGCGTTGAGGCTGAGGCCCCGGCACTAAGCAGAGCGTCTCTGACAATATCCAGCCGTGGAGCTGCTTGTTTACCAGGGTTTGCTAGTGTGTGATAGGGTTCGCGTCCGCCTGAAGATGTTAGTTTCTTTGTTAGTCCTGTGTTGACAACTCTTCGACAAGCGCTTAGAACTGTACCCACGGAATACGCGCTATATAAGCTTCATATTGATTGATTGAACGCTTGCGGATTCTCGTGCGGGACCCCTGACCGGGGCTGTAACAGGTCGCCCCTTCAAACGCCGAGAGGAATGGGAGGGCGCACTGCCAACCGCAGAAGATCGGGGTACCAGTGCTGGCTGGGCCAAAGAGGAGCCACCAGTACCAGCGCTGGTCTTTCCAAATCCACTTTCCTTATTACCTTCCCTGGAAGGCAAAACGGAGGAAACGCATAAGCTGCTAGATTTGCCCAATCCAAGTCCAGCGCGCTCATCGCCCACGCCAGAGGGTCCGGGAACGGTGAGACGAACAGGGGAAGCCTGGTCGAGAATCTCGTTGCAAACAGATCTATGCAAGGCTTGTCTACTTGAACCCAAAGACGGTCCAACGCCTGGTGAGAAAGGGTCCATTCTGAATGCAGAACCTTGTCCCCTCGGCTGAGGGCATCTGCCAACACATTGAGTGTGCCCTTCAGATACTTTGCAGAGAGAAGTATGTTGTGCGAGTCGCACCAAATCAGCAGACGGCAAGCGCTCTCTGACAACTTCTGCGAGCGTGTGCCCCTCTGGCGGTTTATGTAAGCCGCCACAGTTGTATTGTCCGTGTGGACCTGAACATGACTGTTCCCCAGAACGGGCAGGAAGGACCGTAAACCCAGAGACACAGCCTCCATTTCCAGCACGTTTATGTGCTGAGAAGCTAGAGAGAAATCCCAAAGACCGGAGGCTGTCTGGTCCGCCAAATGAGCATCCCAGCCTGTCATGGATGCATCTGTTACCAGAATGTTGTCCGGAGCCGGAGGGGCAATCGGAACACCCTGAGAGACCCAAGGGAGAAGCCAAACACTCGTAGTGTTGCTGAACCAACTTCCCAGTTCTATGCGAACGTTCCAGTTTTGGGAGGCTTGGTCCCACTGCCTCTGCAAAGCCGCCTGAAACGGCCTCTTGTGTACTCTGCCAAGAGGAACTAGAGGAGCCATTGATTCCATTTGTCCCAAGAGAGAGTACAACTCCCGAGCCGTGGACATGTTCTTTCCGTTCAACAAGCGAATCAAGTCCTGTAATTTGTCCACCCTCTTTTGAGACGGGCGGACCAACCAATCCCGAGTATCGAAATCCATACCCAGGTACGTGAAACGCTGGGACGGTTCCAACTCCGATTTCACCAGATTGGCTGTGAAGCCCAGTTGACCTGCCAGGCTGAGGACCCTCTCCGTGTGAGTTCTGCACATGACCTGATCCTGATGCACAATCAACCAGTCGTCCAAATACGCCCGTAGGCGCACCCCCTCTTGTCTCACAAGGGAGCAAAGCTGGCGAACGACCATTGTGAAGATCCAGGGGGCGAGGGAAAGTCCGAAGGGGAGTGCTCGAAACTGAAACACTTTCTCTCCCCAAATGAACCGCAGCCATTTCCTGTCTTGGACATGCATGAGCACATGAAAGTACGCGTCGGTGAGATCCACCGACGTGGCCCAATCCCCTGGGCGCAGAGCCTCCCTTACAGAGAGAGGAGTCTCCATAACAAACTTGACAACCCTCAGATACTTGTTCAAGATTGACAGGTCCAGAACAGGCCTCCAAGCCCCTGAGGCCTTGGGTACAACAAACAGCCTGCCGTAAAAGCCGAGGGACTCTCGATCCCGAACTTCCTCTACTGCCCCTTTCAAAAGGAGGGAAGCCACTTCTGTCTGAACAGCTGACTTGGCTTCCGGATCGGCAGGATATCTGAAAGGCGGCGGTATCCTGGACAGAGGTGCCTTCTCCTCTGCCCAGAGGAGACGGAATCCCGAACTCACTATTCCCAAAATCCACCTGCTGGACACCAAGCGTGTCCAGGAGGCAAAGACCCTGGAGGGGCCACCCGCCACCAGAAAGGTGGGGGTTACAGGGAATAGTGGTTCGGGAGACCCTCATTGGGGGTGAGGCTTGTGCCCCGACCCCCGAGAACCCCCAAAGGAGCCTCTTTTCTGATAAGGCGCGCCTCGCCCCCTACCCCGAAAAGAGGTGGACTGGCTTTGCATCTTCCCCCCCCCCCCCCCCCCAGACGAAGAAGGCTGAGCCTTATTCTGGGAGGTAGGCTTGCTCTGAGCCTTTTGAAAGCCTTGGTGAGAAATCCTCGCAATAGCCAGATCCCTTGCATCCTGGGTTTCTTTCTGTAAAGCGTCCAGAGAGGAGGGACCCAGCAGCGAACCTTCCGTAAACGGAGAGACCTTAAGGACGTCAATGGTACCTTTGTCTCGGATCTTTGAACCTGCCAAAAAGGCAGATCTGCGGGAATGCACAGCGTGCGCATAAAGCCTGGCTGACAAGCTCATTTGTTCCTGAGAGACCTTGGCTAGCGTCGCCAATAAAGTTGTCACATCCTCAGGAGAGGCGTCGTAACGGAACTCAAAAGGGTCCAAAGAGGAAGCGATAGACCTTGACAATGAGCGTTGCAAAGAACTAGAAACGGAAGACAACTCGAGCAAAGATCTTCCCGTTTCCTCCAAAGCAAGAAGTGCAGACTCCGTGTAAGGGACTGCTCTCTCCTTGCTATAACCATCTTTCCGCAATGAAACCAGTTCCGGTGTCACCAGAAGAACTGATTTAGACAAAGCAAACGAGTCAAGTAAGCTGACAGGCTGAACCACAAGTTTAGAGTTCTTTGTAAGAACGAAACTAGGAACATGTTGCCCCGCTTCAGCCAACCAAGGGCCAACCACATCCGGAGCCTCACCATGCTGTGACAACAGCGGAAAGGCAGCGGAATTTGCACGTGTGCAAAAAGACCTTCGACATTTTGACCGCCACCAAAGGGGACTCCCGGAACCGGAACGAACTCTTTGGTTCCTTAGCACTCCGAAAATCCCCCAAGGCGGAAGGAGGTTGGACGAACTGAGATTTGTTGACCGCCACTTCCTCCTCAAAATATTTCGAAGCCACTCCAGCTGCCAAAGCCACCGCATCTGACAGCCTTCGCGGCAAAAAGAATCCAGTACCTTCAGCCTGAGAGGCGGCACCATCATCCAGGTAGCCGTCGTGCTCTTCCGTGCACTCCGGAGGCTGGTCACCGCACTGACTAACAGAGTCAAGCCCGGAACCAGCCCTACTACCACCAACTTCCTGCCCACTGGGCGGAAGCGGAAGTCTTACAAACTGGCCACTGTCTACTGACGTGGCGGGAAGCATAGGAACATCTGTTCGCTTGTCAGGGCCCCTAGCACCCACTGACGAACCGACTAAGCGGCCGATGTCAGCAGATGGTTCAGAGCTTTCACCTGGGCTTTCACCAGAGGCTACTTTCTCAAGACAACGCTCTACACTTTCGCTGGAGAACCCAGCTACTCGTGTAGTCCACATACCTTGTGAGGAAGACCGGACACCAGCCGGAGACCCATCAGGCGCCGGAAACTGAGAGATCCCATCCTGAGACGCATGCACATCCGCCCTCGTAACAGTCGCAGAGGGAGGCAAACAAACACTGGCTAGCGACGAAGCACCCCCAACACCTGCCGGAAGCGCACGTAGCTCTGCCTTTGTTGACGAAACTTCAGCCGCCAAAGCCGAAACCTGTGAGCTTAAAGTCAAAAGCAAAGAGCCACGGATGCAAGCCCAGAAACTACAGGCGAGACATCCCCTACAACATGCTTACCACCGAGCACGGGCTTCTCCGTAGGCTCAGCCGACGAACCGGAAGCTCCGGGCAAGTCAACAACAACATCACTACATTTCTTAGATTCCGAACCCGAAAGAGACACGGGCGTATCGCCGTGCGATTTAGATCTTCTAGAACTTTTCCTTACGGGAGAGGGCGAAGCAGCTACTTGTTTAGGCGTTGACCTCTTCCCGTTCGCATTGTCGGCCATGCCAAAAACAACTCACAAACAAATTTTGGAAAAAAAAATTTTAAGTCCAAAAACAAGCCAACAATGCTGCCAATATTCAGGTAAACAAGAAAGGCAAAGCCCATACGACTCACATGCTTGACCTTGACCTTTACATGACCTTGACCTTCAGAGTCAAGGTCAAATAACTAAACCTAGCAATGACATCATACACTAAGAACTGCTTTACACATTTTTCCTACCAAAATACATGTGACCTTGACCCAAGGTCAAGGTCATCCAAGGTCATGCAACACAAAGCTGTTAATTCAAGACATAGGAAGTACAATGGTGCTTATTGGCTCTTTCTACCATGAGATATGGTCACTTTTAGTGGTTCACTACCTTATTTTGGTCACATTTCATAAGGGTCAAAGTGACCTTGACCTTGATCATATGTGACCAAATGTGTCTCATGATGAAAGCATAACATGTGCCCCACATAATTTTTAAGTTTGAAACAGTTATCTTCCATAGTTCAGGGTCAAGGTCACTTCAAAATATGTATACAATCCAACTTTGAAGAGCTCCTGTGACCTTGACCTTGAAGCAAGGTAAACCAAACAGGTATCAAAAGATGGGGCTTACTTTGCCCTATATATCATATATAGGTGAGGTATTAAATCTCAAAAACTTTAGAGAAAATGTAAGGCTTCTTTTTAAGCCTACTGTCTATAATTTATGATACTTACCGAGACAGTACTATTCTTGCACATTATCTATTATAGGCCGAAAAAATTGGACAAAACGCTGAGTGGGTACAATTATCTCCCATAACCATGCGCCACCGTGGATCCCAAGCACTGTCCGAGTGCTTCCCCCTTACAGGATGTAGGTGGCGCGTCCTCTTTCTTTATGAGCTGCAGACCCTCAAAAAGCCCATAACATATCAAGAGGGGAGGCGGGAGGGAAACTCTAATATACTGTTCAAAAAAAGAAACGCATAGCTTGTAATATTTGGTTAATTTAGTTATATGGCTACAAGGATATCCACCAAACTGCAGAAAATGTTTATCTGGTCGTCGACCTTTCGTCCATTGCCACAAGTGAGCTCTGCACGTGACGCATGCGTTATCGGTGGCTACAATGTCAAAATTGCTCATTTGGCATGACCACTCGTCATGCTTCAGTTTAATCTCGTGAAACTCGGGGAATATTGAGCTCTCACCATGTCTTCCAAAACCCATAAAAGCGGATTGTTCGCCACAAAGAAATCAGACGACAATTCAGCGACGAAAGATGGCCCGATTGAGCAGAGAAGACCGCCAAATTGCATTGGGTCGTTTACAAGCAGGCCAAAGTCAAAGTGCAATCGCCAGGCACTTCCACGTGTCCCAGAGCACCATCAGTAGACTGTGGGTCAGGTTTCAAGCCACTGGCTCCGTTGCTGACTTGCCACGAGCGGGAAGACCAAGGGCGACAACTGCTGCTCACGACCGCTTCATACGGCTCCGCCACCTCCGGAATCGTTTCCTGTCGGCCTCATCTTCTGTCCAGGCTCTCCCCGGGCCACACCGATTATCGGACCAGACCGTGCGGAACCGCCTGCATGAAGCTGGTTTGAGAGCTCGCAGACCTCACAGAGGAGCTGTCCTCACCCGCCGCCATTGCCAGAACCGAGTGCAGTGGGGCAACCAGCACCTTCGCTGGACCGTCCGGAATCACTGGAGACACGTGTGGTTCAGCAACGAGTCCTACTTCCTGCTCCAGCGACATGATGGTCGGAGGAGGGTCTACCGGAGAGTAAACGAACGTTACGCGCCCAACTGTGGATGAGGCACCCGTTCATGGTGGTGGAGGCGTCATGGTGTGGGGGGCGATCAATACCGCTGGAAGGAGCACCCTGGTGCACGTCCAAGGGCGCATAACTGCCCAGCGATACGTGGAGGAAATTCTACGCCCACACGCCCTTCCTCTTCTGGCTGACCAGGATGCCATATTCCAACAGGACAACGCTCGCCCGCACACAGCACGACTCACCACCCAGTTCCTCACCGACCACCATGTCCAGGTGCTTCCCTGGCCATCCATGTCGCCAGACATGAACCCGATAGAACACCTCTGGGATGAATTGGACAGACGTGTGCGCAGGCGAGAAGAAGCGCCGGCAAATCACCGCGATCTATTGCAGGCACTTCAGGAGGAGTGGGACACCATCCCACAGCAAGATATCCGGCATCTGATCCAGTCCATGCCCAGAAGGTGCCAGGCAGTTGTTGCTGCTCAAGGCAGTCACACCCCCTACTGACTTGACAGCCTCGGCACCCAATCGTATTGATTAACTGATTGATTTGAAGATGCAAATGAACTGTGTGTGCATTCAACTGTGTCCATACCAAATTTCAAACAAATAATCTAAATATTGGATTTTCTGTTAATTTTTTCGAAAAATAAAACAAATTTGGCAAGTAGCAACTATGCGTTTCTTTATTTGAACAGTATAGTACTGTCTCGGTAAGTATCATATATAGACAGTAGGCTTAAAAAGAAGCCTTACAGTCAATATAACACTTACCTCGACAGTACTATTCTTGCACAGAATACCAGAGTGGTGTGAGGGTGATATGTAGAGTATTAAACTCCTTAATCAAAATCACTTAAATCCAAGGATTAAGATACCCAGGCAATTTTCGAACAGTACTACCGTACAAGAAAATATACCCAAGAAACATACCTTAGACTGACGTGACCATGCTGGCAACCACTGCTGTGTGGTGAACTCAATGTCAAAGTCCAGGCCACTCAAAGCTTGAATACCACTGAGTCTACGGCAAGTGGCTAAAGCGATGAGGAACAATTAGTCTTAAAAATCAGCAACTTGATACTGATGCCTGCCAGGGGTTCAAACTCATTGCTACGCAGGAGTTTGAGGACCAGAAAAACATCCCCCTTGGGAAATGAAACCCGAGGTTTAGACACCGCTGCATTGCTAATACCCGAAAGGACATTAGCGATGAGGGAGGACCTGATCAAGTGTTCAGGTCTGCGACCAGTAGCGGCCGCAATCGTGGAAGCGATGGCAGGTCTGTATCCAAGAAGAGTCTTAGAAGAAAGACTCTTCTTTTGATACACTTCCACCAGGAAGTTGGCCAAGTCCTGTGTTGAGGGATAAAGCGGCTTTATCCCCTTGGACAAGGCGAAGGTGGCCCAAGCTCTCCAGCGTAAGTCGTAGAGCTGATTAGTTGATCGCCTCTTAGCGTTCAAGAAAAACTCTACTGAACTCTTGTGCAATCCTAGTGCAAGCAGTTTGGAGCGCACAAGAGCCATGCGGTCAAGCACAGACTCTCTGGACGTGGATGAGGGAGGCATGATCGAGGCTGGAGCAGACCTCCCCCGTCCAGATCCAGAGGTAGAGGGTCTACGTGGGTGAGACCGCGAAGATCTGGAAACCACAGAGCTGTTGGCCAGTAAGGCGCGACCAAAATCAGTCTTGGTCGTTCCTGCAGATATTTTGCCAGCACCCTCGGAATCAGAGATGTCGGGGGATAGGTGTAAGCATCGAGGAGCCTCCACAAGAGAGTGAATGCGTCCAAGTGGAACGCATTCATGTCTCGAAAGGGGCTGACGTACCTGGGAAGCCGAGCGCTGAATCGAGTTGCGAACCGATCGATCAGAGGACGGTCCCACCTTGCCCACAGACGCTGTAGAACGTTGTGAGCGATGGTCCATTCTGTGGAGAGAACCTGATCGCCCCGACTGAGAATGTCGACCAGGGCGTTCAGTTTCCCCGGAACGAACTGGACTGACATCCGGACCTGATTGGTCTGGCACCAGAGCAGAATCTCCTCCGCCAACAGGGAGAGGGACCGAGAATTGGTGCCCCCCTGGTGGCGAAGGTAAGCTAAGCATGTGGTGTTGTTGTCCCCGTTGAAAATCAGAGGGGCCAAGGACAGGCCGAATGGGAGGGCCCGAAACTCGAACACTGTGCCCTCCCAAACGAACCGGAGCAGATGTCGGTACCCCGGGGCCACCAGGATGTGGAAGTAAGCATCCTGGAGGTCCCAGACATGGCCCAATCGTTTGGCCGGATGGCCAACCGGACCGACGAAGGGGTTTCCATCTTGAACTTGCACCTGTGAAGGTACAAGTTCAAGGTGGAGAGGTCCAACACCGGCCTGAACCGGCCGTCCTTTTTGGGGACGGTGAACAGGCGGGAGCAGAACCCTGGAGAAGGCTGAGAAAGGGGGTAGACCGCCTTCTTCTCGACCAACGAGTTCACCTCGTCCTGAAGAGCCTGCCATCTGGCAGGGTCTCGAGGAGTGGGGAACGTCCAGGGTAGAGCGGACAATGGAGGTTGTGACGACAGCGGTAGAGAAAACCCCGACCACACCACCCTCAAGAAAAACTGGTTGGAGACCAGTCTGCCCCACATGCCGCGGGCCCGAAAAAGGGAACCGACGGACGAAAGAGGGGCAACTTGAGGGGGCGTCAACGTAGGGCCGGGACTCACTGAAAATTCTGCTGGCGGGCAGGCGCAGGCTTGCGACCACCCCCCCTGGTGGTGCTGCTTCCCCTTACCTGTCTGAGCACCCTTCGTCTTGCTTGGGAACGCAACAGGCGCCTAAGAGGAGGAAGAAGGAGGCAGTGAAACTGGCTTCTTCTTCTTCTTCTTCTTCTGAGGCTGGGAGCTGGAGGTGACTGTAGCACTTCTCTTACTCCCCGCCGCCGTCGCCGAAGCAGCGAGGCCAACCATCAGAGAATCAGTGTTCCTCTGGCGTGTGGACTCCACCACAGAACGAACAGTGTCCGGATGAAAGAGGGAAGAAGGCTGAGGAAACGTGTTCCTCAGACTCTTCCTCATATCCGGAGGCACTATAGAAGTAGGCAGAAAATGATCACGGAACAGGGCCAATAAAGTGGACCCGTGTTCCAATGGCCAATTCTGCCGCAGACGTCACGCACGATCGCACGGCATGCAAAGCCCGATCCACTCGAACCGTGTCAAGGACCCGAGTGGAATCGGACTCTGCCCGATCGGGAGGGTCCAACAGTGTGGACAGCGTGCTCATCCATGTCAAGGCCATTGGGCCTCGACTGTGGAAGAAACGGTGGCCTCAAGATTGTGGAACGAAGCAGAGCTCAGTTCCACCTTCTTGACCGAAGGCACCTCCCCAACGAACACATCACCGTCAGCCCCACCCTAAACACTCGAAGTCTGGAAAGTGAGAGTTCGAGAGTCAAAGGGAAAAGGGAGGGACGAAACAGATTGGACACGAGGAAACAGTGGAGGTGCGCCTCCCGAAGGAAAGCATGGCACTGAACCCGCGTCCTCCCGAGGAACATAGGTCGCGTTTGCACGTGAATCTGTACTCCTCAGGCGATGTGCTGCCGCTTCCACCGTGGCACTAAGACTAGGGTGGAACGCGAATTGCCGGCGGACGGATCGTTCATAAAACGAGCCGCCGGCAGACGCGGCGTGAGCCTCCCGCGCCCGGGCCGAAGCGGACTCAAAGGACGAGAGGGCGTCTCAGGGAAGGACGTCCTGAAACTGTTCAAACGTCCTTCTAGCTGTGCGAGGACGAGCCTCCTGCCTCTCGTCCTAAAACCCCGGGTCCAGGTCCTGTGTGTCAACACTAGACGACAGACGCTTAAGAGAGGCATCCGTGACGTCAAGACGCCGCGTGATGTCTGTCATGTACTGTTGCAAAGTACGAAGCATAGCTTCGGAAGTTCCATCAGAAACCGGCAAGGGTAGAGGATCAGTGTTAACCTCAGGGCGACCCTGATCCTCCTTCCTATCGTCCTCCGACTCACTCTCCTCTTCACTTCCCGACAACTCCTCAAAAGCAGGAGTGTAGGGAGCTTGAGGGGGAAGAGCCGAAAGCGATGAAGCAGGCTGTGACGAAACGCCCACAGAAGCAAGAGGCCGCGAAGACCCCTGCCCCAAAGACGAAACGTCTCCAGCAGCCGAAGGGGGAGAAAAACAACAACCCTGCGACTGTTGGGTCAGCCCAGCCAACGAACCCCCGCCATTTATAGACTGAACAGGAACCCATCGGGTCTGATCAGAAAAGAAATGGTCCGGTCCGGTCGGGGGTGCCGATCCGGTCCGGTAGGGTGGTCCGGTGTTCCGGTCCGGTGCCGGACCATCCGGAGGTCCCGTTCGGCACCGAACCATCGTACCCACAGAAGTGTTCGGGTGGTTAGGTCCGGACGTGGACATACCGTACCATCCGGACCCGTGGTCCGGTATGGTCCGGTTCGGTGCCAGACCATCCAGACCAACAGAGGTGGTCGGGTGGTCCGACACCGGGCCATCCGGACCCGTAGGTCCGGACCCGTAGGTCCGGTACCATCCGGAGGTCCTGTTCGGCACCGAACCATCCGTACCCACAGAAGTGTTCGGGTGGTTCGGTCCGGACGTGGACACACCGTACCATCCGGACCCGTAAGTCCGGTGGTCCGGCGCCAGACCATCCGGACCAACAGAGGTGGTCGGGTGGTCCGGTCCGGACCGGACCACCGGTCCAGCACCGGACCATCCGGACCCGTAGGTCCGGTCCGGTCCCGCACCATCCGGAGGTCCCGTTCGGCACCGAACCACCCGTACCCACAGAAGTGTTCGGGTGGCTCGGTCCGGACGTGGACATACCGTACCATCCGGACCCGTAGGTCCGGTTCGGTGCCAGACCATCCGGACCAACAGAGGTGGTCGGGTGGTCCGGACCGATCCGATAGGGTGGTCCGGTGTTCCGGTCCTGTGGTCCGGTCCCGTACCATCCGGCGGTCCCGTACGGCACCGAACCATCCGTACCCACAGAAGTGTTCGGGTGGTTCGGTCCGGACGTGGACCTACCGTACCATCCGGACCCGTAGGTCCGGTATGGTCCGGTTCGGTGACAGACCATCTGGACCAACAGAGGTGGTCGGGTGGTCCGGTTCGGACCGGACCACTGGTCCGGTACCGGACCATCCGAACCCGTAGGTTCGGTCCGGTCCCGTAGCATCCGGAGGTCCCGTTCGGTACCGAACCATCCGTACCCACAGAAGTGTTCGGGTGGCTCGGTCGGACGTGGACATACCGTACCATCCGGACCCGTAGGTCCGGCATGGTCCGGTTCGGTGCCAGCCCACCCGGACCAACAGAGGTGGTCGAGTGGTCCGGCCCCGACCGGACCACTGGTCCGGTACCGTACCATCCGGACCCGTAGGTCCGGTGGTCCGGTGTGTTCCGGTTCGGTGCCAGACCACCCAGACCAACAGAGGTGGTCGGGTGGTCCGGTCCCGACCGAACCACTGGTCCCGTACCGTACCATCCGGACCCGTAGGTCCGGGGGTCCGGCAAGGGCCAGAGGTACTGTCCCGCACCGGACCCTAAGGTCCGGTACGGTCCCGTACCATGGGTCCCGTCCGGACCAAACCCGGAGGTCAAGTCCAGTCGGGACCCGTGGGTCCGGTTCGATCCCGACCCGTAAGCCTGGAACGTTCCGGACCCTTGGTCCGGACCATCCGTCACCCGAACACCAGACGCTAAGGAATGGCGTGGGGTCAAGACGGTCCGGTCGGAGGTGTCGGTCTGAGCAACAGAAACAATGTTCCCGTCGCCCTGACCATTCGACAGAAGTACCACGTTCTGTCGAACACCTCCACGTCCAGTAACTAGTCGGCCGGAGCGTTTCATAGAGGGACAGCCACCAGTCACACGGACGTCAGAGGGAACCGTAGTAGCAGTGGTCGTAGGCACGAAGCCTGAAACCCCTGCCCCCACAGGACCGCCCTGAACGGGGTCAATTCGCATCCCAACCCCAGCGGGGAGGGAATTCAGAGACCCCGTCATCTCCTCCGATCTCCCCCCCCCAGGAGGCCGAAACTACTGTCGAAACAGCAGCAGACGACCCAGCGAGGGAGTTCAGAGGAGGACCCGTGTCCCTCCTGGCTTCCACAGCGGTGGAAACCGAGGAGGGCACAGGAGAGGCACCGGAAAAGGAAGATTTTAATGCCAACTGCACCCGGTGTTCCCAGGCGGTCACCCATCCAAGTACTAACCGGGCCCGACGTTGCTTAACTTCGGTGGTCGGACGAGAACCGGTGTTTACAACGTGGTATGGCCGTTGGCTGTCAAAACCTGAGTCTCTCCAGTAGCCCCTAGATCGGATTCACCAACCCCCAAAGAGGGTTGGGAATCGACCTGCCCCCGGATTCGAGCCAGGGAGGAGAAGGAAACCTTCCCCCCAGGCTTGAAACCGGGAGGAGCTGAAGCCTGAGACTGAGGGCCGGACAACGGCGTCGAAGGGGGGGAAGCTTGTTCCACTGAAGGAGAAGGAGAAAGAAGCTTTTTCTTTCCCCTCGACCTTCCCCGAACCTTCGACGGCGCAGCCCCGCCCGAAGTCCCAGGCTCAAGCCCAGCCTGTTTGAGCAAGCTCGCATTGAGCTTGCTCAAACAGGCTTTCTCCGCCCTCCCTCGCCGCAAACGCAAAGCGTTTGGGGAGGGAGAGTCGGAGCGCCGAAAGATCCCCTTCTCCGTGCGTAAAACATGACGCTGGGCGCCCGGAGAAGGGTTGCCCCCGGCAGACTCTGGTTCCGTAGAACCAGAGCCCAAAACAGGACGAGACATCCTACCTCGCCCTGTACGTACCCTTAAAGACCGAGAATTAACAAAATTCAAAGAAAATTTAGGTCAATACTCAAGTGAATGCGGCGAAACGAGAAGCAGACGACCGGTCACCACGAAGTAGGACGGGAGGCACGCCGAGTCCGCCACACAAAAACGGAGGCACAAGTTGAAGGAAACACAACGTAGCCTCAAGCCAGAAGTGGAATAACACACAATAATCCAACAGGTGATAGTCCACACAGAAAAGAAGCCTCTTAGTCCAAAATAATCCGGGAGCGTAGCAGAAACACAGCCGGTCTGACACGCGCGAAAAAAGAAAGAGAACGCGCCACCTACATCCTGTAAGGGGGAAGCACTCGGACAGTGCTTGGGATCCACGGTGGCGCATGGTTATGGGAGATAATTGTACCCACTCAGCGTTTTGTCCAATTTTTTCGGCCTATAATAGATAATGTGCAAGAATAGTACTGTCGAGGTAAGTGTTATATTGACTATCATATATAGGTGAGGTATTCAATCTCAAAAACTTCAGAGAAAATGGGAAAAATGTGAAAAATAGCTGTTTTTTAGACAACATTTATGGCCCCTGCGACCTTGACCTTGAAGCAAGGTCAAGATGCTATGTATGTTTTTTGGGGCCTTGTCATCATACACCATCTTGCCAAATTTGGTACTGATAGACTGAATAGTGTCCAAGAAATATCCAACGTTAAAGTTTTCCGGACGGCCGGCCGGACGGCCGGACGACTCGGGTGAGTACATAGACTCACTTTTGCTTCGCATGCGAGTCAAAAATGGAAAGATCTCACCTCAACAGCAAATGCGAAGTCCGGAGACAAGAAGACACCAAGGGGAACACAAACCAGGTCTGGAAGACCAAGCAAGTAGGCTGAAAACAGCCGGAGCGTACCAAAAGCGACCAGCTACACCGAGCGCTGAGAGTAGAAAGACAAGATGGCGGCATATGCGCGCGCATATGGAAGGCAGCCTCCCTTACGGGCGGGCCTAGAGACCCTTACGGGTCTCGGTCACTCTTTTTTAGAGGCTTCTTCCTTGTTGCTAAGGGGACGCGTACAGCGGTATCAGCACTGAACTATGGGTTAATTGCTATATGTGAGTTGGGTAAGATATGTAATTTAATCACGAATACATACACTGCCACATGCAATGTAAAGCCATTCAATGAATGAAGAGAGGACAGCTTCCAAGAATGAACACCTTGCTTTTTCCCTTTGTCTATTATCTTTACCAAATATACCTGTCGTGGCTGGCCACATGCAACATAAGGTCCCGAGGGTGTCCTTTCATGACAGGTACCACTGTAACACCAACAAAATAAGATAGCAGCTAGTGTACCAACCTCTGTTTAGCTTCTTTCATTTTTTGCTTGGGGAGCTGCATCATGTCCTTCACTTCAACGTCAGCCTTGATATCTTCCTTCAGGGTCACAACCTTTGGAGCAGCTGGCTTCTCGGGCTGCAAAGCAGTGTTCACATTAGTCATTACTTCTCTACTGAAATGCACGAGCATTTTGTTGTCACACTGCACAACACGGACACACATGCATGCATGCACACACAGACCTAAACACACACACATACATATACACATGCTGAACAGATTGGTAAACATTCTGACCTGCTTCTTTTCTTCTCCTTCCTTCGACTTTTTGTCCTTTTTGTCCTTGCTCTTCTCATCTGTCTTTTCTTCTTTCCCTTCTTTCTTCTCTCCATCCGTCTCGCTCTTCTTCTCCTCTGTAGCTGGTTTCTCTTCCTCCTCTTTCTTCTCTGCTGCATCTTCCTTCTTCTCACTAGGTTCCTCTTCTGCTTTTTCTTCTGTTGATTCTGTGCCCTAAAGAAGATGCAAAAGGTACAGGTGAGTACATAACAAAGATGCACACAAATTAAAACAGTTATGTTCACACTAAAAAATCAAAACCAGAGATACAAGTCTAATCTGAAGACAAACAGAGAAACAGAGACACAGACCAAAACAACACAGAAACAACCTACCTTTCTTGTTTTTTGATTTAGAGAAACAGAGAAACAAACAGACAGACCAAATCCTATACACAGTCCGTATATATGGCTGTGTAAAAAGGAAAGAAGACCAAAAGTTGATGACAAAAACAAGTTTGGAATTAGAAAACAAGAGGCGAAGCCTTCAAGGCTCACGTAAGAAATAAACAAACAGTAACACAAACTCAATCACTCCGTCACACATACACACCCACACACACAGTAAGCTTAGGTGACACTGTGCAAGAAAGAGAGACACTAGATCTAGATCTGTCTGTCTGCATGTAGCCTACTTACAGGGACACGACTGCCAAATAGTCTCGGCCCGCTCAAAATAACAATGACCGAGACCACACACACCACGCGAGAGAGAAAGACTACAGGGAGGCATGCCGTCATGATGCATTAATTGACGTCAAACACTTTTGACCGTGACGTAATCTTATGCGAGCTTTATCCATAGTCTTGGATAACCACTCACACATAGACTCGGAAATGTTAAAGTTTCTACCACAGACATACACACGCACAAACACACACACACACGCACACACACACGCACAAACGCACAAACGCACAGACAGACAAAGTTACGATCGCATAGGCTACACTTCGTGAGCCAACAAGTTTCCGGGCACAGAAGAGAAACAACAAAGTTGAAAAAATCGAACAAAGGTAAAATTTGTCTGAACAAATGAAGAAACAGAAAATCCAAACATATTTGGAATTTAAATTACAAATAAAAAGTTATTTGCACCAAATTGGCCAGCAGACATGTGGCAAACAGCCAGGCAAGAAAAGGAAGATGTAATCAAGGAGACAAGTTGCATATAATACCTGTGAAAATAAATGCGCCCGAGTTGTTACCCATGCAAAACCAACTCATATGCAGGCATGCATATTATCCAAAAGCTAAGCTAATGTTTGCTTGCAATAACAGAAACTCAGCATAACACATCAAAGGAGACTACTACAGATACAACAATGACAACAGCTGCTACAACGCTTCTGGTATTCTGACAGGTGCAAGGGCGAGGTTACAGCTATGCTTAAATATAAAGAAAGTGGGCTCAATCAGCTAAAGAAGGCCCCCATTACTTCTGTTTAAGTATTGTATATGTGTTTGAATGAAAAGGTTTGCCATCTGGAGAAAGAAAAACAAGTGCTTAACTGTTCAGACTCAAAACAAGTCTCCTACATGTATTTCTCTCAATGTTCTCCTCACTATACTGTATACAACTGGAAGTTTTCACACTATTCTTTATGCTTTGCAGAATATGTTCTCTTAATGTTCAGCTCACAAGCATTTGAAAGTTCTACTTGTTCAGCTCTATAGGACAAGCATTTGAAAGTTCTATTTGTTCAGCTCTATAGGACAAGCATTTGAAAGTTCTATTTGTTCAGCTCTATAGGACAAGCATTAATGAAAGTTCTACTTGTTCAGCTCTATAGGACAAGCATTAATGAAAGTTCTACTTGTTCAGCTCTATAGGACAAGCATTTGAAAGTTCTATTTGTTCAGCTCTATAGGACAAGCATTTGAAAGTTCTACTTGTTCAGCTCTATAGGACAAGCATTTGAAAGTTCTATTTGTTCAGCTCTATAGGACAAGCATTTGAAAGTTCTATTTGTTCAGCTCTATAGGACAAGCATTTGAAAGTTCTATTTGTTCAGCTCTATAGGACAAGCATTTGAAAGTTCTACTTGTTCAGCTCTATAGGACAAGCATTAATGAAAGTTCTACTTGTTCAGCTCTATAGGACAAGCATTAATGAAAGTTCTACTTGTTCAGCTCTATAGGACAAGCATTTGAAAGTTCTATTTGTTCAGCTCTATAGGACAAGCATTTGAAAGTTCTACTTGTTCAGCTCTATAGGACAAGCATTAATGAAAGTTCTACTTGTTCAGCTCTATAGGACAAGCATTTGAAAGTTCTATTTGTTCAGCTCTATAGGACAAGCATTAATGAAAGTTCTACTTGTTCAGCTCTACTTGTGGAACTCAACAGTTACATAACATTTCTGCTGCTGGTCGGTTTCTTTAGAGCTGGTTTATCAAGTCACAGCTATTCAATCTTAGCACAAATGTTTCAAGCGATTGCAAGAAGATTGCAAAAAAAGGTCAAAACCTTTTTCTTTGGCTTCTCTTTTTTCTCCTCCTTGGCCTTGTCAGAGCTGCCCTGATCCTGCTCAGACCGGTCTGTGCCAGTCTGATTCTGACCAGACTGATCTGAACGGGTTTCAGTTTGGTTAGTTTCCGCATGCTGAGGTGGAGCAGCCTGAGCAAACAACAAACAGGGGCAAACACATCAAACAAAACTCAACATGAACCAAAAAAACACGTAAAAAAGCAGACAACAAAACCAGAATCAACCACAATCCAATTTAATCGCCCCAGTCTCAAGCGCAATGGCATGTTCCTTCTATTCATGGCATAATGGCACTGTCCTCTCCACAACATTTGAATGAGCAATGAAGCAGGATATTAGTTTGATGATATGGTAAATCAAGAACCTCTCCCTGTCTCCAATTACTACACAAACTATGGGGCTGGATAACACAGGCAATAAAAAACACAGGCAATAAAAAAACAAAACCAACAACTCAGTAACATAAAACACACAAAAATAAGGAAAAGTTGTGCAATTTACACAAATTAAATAAATAAAAACAGCAAAAATACGAACTAGCAATTCTGGGTACTCTGGTAATGTGTGCAAACAAATTCTAAAATGTTTTTTAACAACAGGAGGATCAAACAAACTCATGCATCGTATAACTTCGTAAACCAAAGATCAAAATGCCAAGAGCAACCTGAACATGTAAAAAGCCCATAAGACTGGGGATCAAGAAGCAAAATACCAACTACCACAACATCAACAAGCAATCAATTAGCAAGTATAATAAGGCAACTCTTACCCCTTCCTCTGGCGTCTCCGTTTTGCCCTCTTCCGCCTCGCCCTCTTTGCCGCCAAACAGTCCACCAAAGGCACTGCCGATTTCTAGAGGAAGAAAACCTCAGTTTACAAACCGCAGAACATGCAAGGCAACAATGATTGAAAATACAAAATTTTAGAAATAAATTTTAATTTAATTAATATACTTACCCAACTCACATATAGCAATTAACTCTAGTTCAGTGCTGGTTACGCTGTACGCGTCCCCTTGGTAACAAGGGAGACCACTCTAAAAAAGAGAGTGACCAATCCCATAAGGCCAGACCACTACCGGTCCGACTTCCGTATGCGTGCGCACACGCCGCCATTTGTATCATTCCATCGAAGCCCAACTCACTCCTTTTTTAGTCCCAAATACCACCACAGCGGGGAGGCGGGAGGGATTAAACGATGTGAGTTGGGTAAGTATATTAATTAAATTAAAATTTATTTCTAAAATTTTGTATTAAATTACATACACTATACCCAACTCACATATAGCAGATTGCTACTATAGGTGGTGGGTACATACCAAAATTCAACCAAGAAGGACTTGCCCTGCGGCTACCATTGCTGGTAGCGCAGAGCTGCCATCCTTCCTCAGTGAAGCTATGTCCCTGAGGTAAAAGTTTATGAAAATATCCTCTGATCGCCAGTATGCTGATTCTAGCACTTCAGCCAGACGACCAGACTTTCTACGTCCTAGCTATAGTGAAAGGTAAACCTGCCCTAACATCTCCAGACTGTGTATGCCAACAGGTAAACACCTGTCTAATCAAACATGGAGACTCACTTAAGTCCCTTTCATAATATCCTTACACCTGCTGTGTTAAGTGATAACGTAAAAGCTTCTGACTCTCTGACCAAATGCCGAGTCAGTGACAGGTACCTTGTGAGAGTCCTCCCGGGACGAATAACCACATCGAGCTACCCAGGAGCAAGAAACCAGTGTAGCAGACTAATTAGGTAAGGTTGACTACAAAACGTCATACCTCTACCAGAGTAGATAGACCTTCTACCCTCCTTAAAACAGTGTTTAACGTCGCTTTCAACCGATCACGGTTAGACCACGACGGAGAAGAAAGATAAGGCAAATGCCCTTTGGTTCAATGATCTAACAAGATCCGTGAAAGACAGAAGAATCTTCGAAACTCGAAACGTTAAACTGGCTAAACGTGACTATAACAAAGCCAAACTCTTGCTTCCAGAAATGAAAATGCCAATGGAAGCTGAATGTCCCCATTTATCGCTTAAATGTCGAGGTAAAATCCCGACAGAGAAGAAAGATAAGGCAAGCGACCTTTAGGTTCAAAGAGCTAACAAGATCCGTGCGAGTCAGAAAAATTTTCGAAACCCGAAAAGTTTAATTGGCTAAACCTGACTCTAAAGGAGCCAAATTCTTGCTTCATGAAATGAAAACGCCATTGGAAGCTGGATTTTCCCATTTTCCGCTTAACTGCCGGAAAACTTCAAGGAAACCCACAAGACATAGATCGGTCTTTCTTAGAAACGCTGTCTTTAAACAAAATAGCCAGAAAGCACGCTTCTTTCTTTCTTATTTGGTGTTTAACGTCGTTTTCAACCACGAAGGTCATAACGCGACGAAGAAAGCACGCTTACTCCCACTTCTCACAGGAGCTACTAGAGTAAGCTCGGCCGTTTCCCGTTTTGAACCGCCAGGCTAGCCTTGACAAAGGGTTAAAGCAAAGCTGCACCAAGCCATACCAATGTGACAGAAATCTCATAAAGTCTTAAAAAAGACATGGAAGACAAAACGGCCACCCAAAAAGAAAGGTGGATAGCCACCTGCAATCAACGGAAAGAAGAGGCGTTCTTTCCGTAAGAAATAAGAACTTTGAACCACGCCAGTCTAAGCGACAAGTGAACAAAGCACAAAAACCCTATAAAGACTCTGAACCAAATCCAGAGTTGAAGCGGAAGCCCCTGAATATCTCAAGGATACCCCCACAATAGACATCCGTGTAATACGAATGTGAGAAAGCAAAGATGCCTTCTTGCCAGTCTTAAGAGGTCTGAAAACCAAGATTGCAAAGACCCGTCTGTGAGACCAAAAGGTCGCCGAACAGCTCTGAGAAAGAGCCCTGTGAAAGGGAGGGCATCAAGCCAACGCTAAAATAAACAACAGCCAGGCTGAAGCTTTTCGTTTAGAAACGAAAAACCCCCGAGGCCTGACTAGCGCTTTCCCTTTTACCGTGAGCTTTCCTTAGTAAAGAAAACCCCGCGAGCATATAATCGGACTCAAAGAGAAAACTTTCAGACGAGAAAGAGATTAAAGTCTCGCCAAAAGAACAAAACTTAAAGGCAGAGACTCCCTCTTAGGTAAAAAGGCAAAGTAACATCCTTTGTATCTGCGTCCTAAAGGACCACAAAGATACCATTAAGAACGTAACCGCCCCGGCGAGAGAATAAAAGCAAGTACAAAAGAGCCCATCATAAAGAAAGATGCGACAATCTACCCGAGCTAGGAGATCTTGATCTTACAGACAGTTTCTCCTTGCTATCAAAATCCAAACGAATGTTTGCCAAACCCGAGGGCGGTTCCGCAGAACCCAAAAAGAGAACCTAAGTTCTTAAGCTTGGAGTTACCCGAAGCCTACAGAAAGAGCTCCGTGAGTGACGCGCTACTTGAGCGTACGACACAAGCTAAAGCACCCTCGCCGCAGGCATAAAGTCGAGCGCTATCCACCAAGGAAGTGGTAACAGAGAAGACTCGCTTGTGAAAACTACCCCAAGTACAAGAGGAAGTGGATAAAGCCTGTATAACGGCAAAGGACCCGCAGTAACGGAACCGGAAGCCAAAAGCCGAAAAAATGCCAACTACCAACACCACAGTGTTAACGGTAGAAGGCTATCCCATTCTGAAACCGGAAGACACAGCCGCAACAGCGGAAGCGAAACCGGCCGAGGATAAGCAAACATCAGAACCAACCGGTTGCAAAGAAACACACCGGACGAATCCGTTGAACCTCAAACCATTTCAGCTGCAAGCGCCACTGCCCTTGCTAACTCGAAATGGAACCAAAAGACTGCCGCCTCTTCTGATAGGGCGCACCGTGGCCCCTACCCCTAGAGGCAAAGGACCGTCCCTGCACTTTGCCGCCCCCAGAAGAGAAAGCCTGAGGCTTGCTGGCAGCCTGAGTCCGCGCGCTCGACTTGCCATGAGGCTTAGGAAACTGTGTTGCGCGAAGAGCGCAACCGCAATGTCTCTCGCATCCTGGGTCTCTTTCCTGAGAGCATCAAGAAAAGATTGTCCCAGCAGAGCCCCTTCCGAAAAAGGCGAGACCTTCAAACTCTCTATGGTCGCCTTGTCCGAGATCTATGAACCCGCTAAAAAGGCTGACCTCCTAGACAGCACCGCATGGGTGTAAAGCCTTGCCGACAGAGCCATCTGCTCTCTCGTCACTTTAGCTAAAGTAGACAGGAGAGAAGTAGCCACAGCAGGAGAAGCATCAAATCGAAACTCGAAAGGATCGAGCGAGGACGCAATGGATCGAGAAAGCGACCTATGTAACGATTCAGAGACAGAGGACAACTCAAGAAGAGACCTTCCAGTCTCCTCTATGGCCAAAAGAGAACCTTCAGTGCAAGGGACAGGCTTGTCCTTCCTGAAGGCACCTTCTCTAAACCAGCCAGTTCCGGTAAGACCGGAAGCGCACAAGATGGCAGAGCAAAAGATTCGATCAAGTTGACCGGAAACGGATTCAACCTGAAATTATGCAAAGAGGAAGCAGGACGATCCCCCTCTTTCACAACCAAGTCAACACTTCCTCCGGAACCTCACCATGCTGAGCCAGCAGAGGAACCGGAGAGTGCCGTTTACCCCTAAGGGTGGATGCCATCTCCACAGCAACAGTTGACGATTCCCGAAAGCGGAAGTGAGGCTTCTGCCCCTCGCACACCGGAAATCATCAAGTGCCGAAAGGGGTGGGGCAAGATTCGTCTTACTTTCCACCACCCCTTCCGGGAAGAACTTAAGCGCCGCTTCCGCCACCCGTGCCACCATGGCAGGGAGCGAGAAGGGCAAGTTCGGTTGGGTGTCCCCCGGAACGGAAGGAGCACCCTTGTCAGTATCTCCGTCCTGCTCTTGAAAGCAGTCCGGAAACTGACCCTCGGACACACCGTGTTCCGCCCAAGGATCATAACCGACAACTTCCTGCCCCCCGGGCGGAAGAGGACTCAGCACCTCGCCGGCACTCTCTTCGAGTTGCGGACCGAGAGCCTTACCCTTTCGCTGATCAGGTGTCCCCCGGAACGGAAGGATCACCCTTGTCAGTATCTCCGTCCTGCTCTTGAAAGCAGTCCGGAAACTGACCCTCGGACACACCGTGTTCCGCCCGAGGATCATAACCGACAACTTCCTGCCCCCCGGGCGGAAGAGGACTCAGCACCTCGCCGGCACTCTCTTCGAGTTGCGGACCGAGAGCCTTATCCTTTCGCTGATCAGGGCCCAGACCCGCAACCGACCCCCTGCCACGGCAGGAGGGGCCAGCCGCGGTATCTGAGCTTTCGCGGTGCAACTTTCGTTGGCCCGCTACTCGCTCCTGACCACGCACACCGCTTTCGCCAGAGAACCCAGCTACTCGCGGTGTCAACATACCTTCGTCAAGTGAGGACACATTCAGCAAAGACACCCAGCGTGCTCCGCCATCCTGCGAGGCATGAACCTCTGCCCGAGTCACAGTAGCAGAGGGACGGGCGGAAGTAGAGGTGGACGTCAAAGGAGACGAACGTATCCTGCCAAGAGAACAAACATCCGAAACACCGGAATGAAGGGAACGAAGTTCCTCCCTAGTAAAGGACAACTCCGACGCTAAAGTCGAAACTTGCGCGCTAAGCGTCAACAACAGAGAAGCTACGTCTGCGGCAGCTAAACCTGGGCAAGCCGTGGCATCCGAAACACCGGAGGCCGAGCCAGAAACATTAACTTTATCTAAGGCAACGTTAGACAGAGAAGGGCTAACATTCTTGTCAGCCAAAACGGGTGACTTAGCGGAAGACGAATCAGAAGTCAAAGACGCGTCAAGTCCAGCGTACTTAGACTTTCGCGAAGATTTCCTAGAAGAAGTCGCATCAGCCGAGACCTGTCTCGAACTAGGCTTCTTCAACACACTATCTTTGAGTGCCGCTTCCGCCATTACAACAACAAACTCACAAAAATTTTCAGTCAAAAAATTTATAAGTTCGAAAGCAGCGACAAACGTCGCTAAAGTTGCGATAAATCAGAAAGATCTCACCCCACACAGCATAGGAACAGGTGTAAAGCTTCAGGCGGTACCAAGGGGTGCATCCGAAGTCCTAAGACCAAGGTGTAAAGCTGAAAACAGCAGGAGCGTACATAAAACGCGACCAGACCCTTGGATCGCTGAGAGTGGAATGATACAAATGGCGGCGTGTGCGCACGCATACGGAAGTCGGACCGGTAGTTGGTCTGGCCTTATGGGATTGGTCACTCTCTTTTTTAGAGTGGTCTCCCTTGTTACCAAGGGGACGCGTACAGCGTAACCAGCACTGAACTAGAGTTAATTGCTATATGTGAGTTGGGTATAGTGTATGTAATTTAATTGATTCTATTACCTGAACAGTCATAATATTTATTCCCCATTCTATCTATGATTCTGGGCAATCAATGAAGGAATCCATCCTTCACACTCACTCCTTTTGTTCTTGTCTTTTTGATGATTGCTGTGAAAGAAATGTTATACACGTGCTAAGATGCTGGGAGTATTTCCTTGTCACTTGCCATGGTTGTTACTCCCCATTCTCTCCTTCCTTACCATCTCACACAGCTCATCATAAAAAACAAGCAAAGTAAAATGCTGACTCTCAGTTATAACATTATTTTCTGTAGAATAAAGCTTTCATGAAATGGGGTTCTCTGAGAATGTGTCCATGGGGAAAACTAAAAAAACTTACTCGGTTATCAAACCACTAACACGGTTTCAGTGGAATCCCACCCCCACCCGCCCGCCCCCCCTCCCTTCCATAACCTCAATGACAGATTACTAACATAACTGTTACCAAACCATGCTGAAAACCTCTCACTTTTACGTTATGTCCTGAATGGTATAGGACAACCTCACTCTTTACCATGAAACTGAAAAGGGAGGGCTATTGGTGCAATAAGAATGCATGTGATTTTGCTGCAAATAGGAAAAGCAAAAACCATGCCGCAATAAAATCCAATAAACTTGAGCAAAAAAGCAGTTCTGATGGGATCTGGCGGCACAAATCCCACGAAGCTGCACATGATCTTTCATAGAACTTACTTACCTTTCAGGTAATGGCAGACGCTCTGTTTGTAAGGTTAAAGTATTCGAGTGATTCTTCCTTTTTTCATTTTCTCTCATATTGTTTTTATAAGGAATCTTATTTTTGACAGATTGTAATAGTTGCTGTTCAAATCTGTGTCATTGTAAAACACACAGATGTAACAGTCCTTTAACTTTCATTGCATCAAATCAACTGAAAAGAATATGTTTCCTGGCATTTGAGCCCACCATTTAGTTCAAAAGGTTACACAAAGCACAGTTTCAGGAAAACCCTTTGACCAAATAAGTGAACAAAATCAACATCGGCAGAAACAAACAAACTCAAAGTAACAAACATCCCTGGCCCTCATTCTGACATTGGGGAATATCTTTCATAGAAAGATTGTATACTTACTGGACCAGGTTGATTCATCCTCCTTTTCTTCTACTGCTTGCTGTTTTTCAAACACAGACTCAACCTGAAAGAGAGCAAAAGGAATGGTATAGTATGGCATAGCATGGCACGGTATGGTATGGTATGGTAAAGTCTCTAAGATTACCCTCATGACAATTCAGGTTGCTTTCTCCCTGGGGAAAGCAAGCTGCCATACGGTGCAACCCAATTGTTCTTCCCTTTTTGGCTCACGTAAGTGTAGCCTATGCGATCGTAACTTTGTCTGTCTGTGCGTGTGTGTGCGTGTGTGCGTGTGTATGTCTGTGGTAGAAACTTTAACATTTCGTCATTTGAAGACGTCACATTATGACGTAAGAGGGTTAGACGTCACACGAAGGAATTACTGAAAGTCTCGGTCATTGTTATTTTGAGCGGGCCGAGACTAGTTGGCAGTCGTGTCCCTGTAAGTAGGCTACATGCACACAGACAGATCTAGATCTAGTGTCTCGCTTTCTTGCACAGTGTCACCTATGCTTACTGTGTGTGTGTGTGTGTATGTGTGACGGAGTGATTGAGTTTGTGTTACTGTTTGTCGATTTCTTACGTGAGCCTTGAAGGCTTCGCCTCTTGTTCCTGCATGCGTGTGTTTATGTTTTGAAGTCCTTAGACTTTCGCTGTGAACTTGGGATCTTTATCATATACTGTATTCAAAGCCAGCGCTTTCATTCTCCCTTCCTTCCACATCCCCATTTGGTCTTCTATGGGCACTCCTCTTTGCGTCTAAACAAACGGGGTAACCACACCTGAGAATTGCATAAAAAGGACTGAAAGTGACCTATGACACCCAGATAATACCAACATCCTGGTCATAAACCATGAAAGTGCTCTGAAAATTACAATCCTGGAGCTGACCAAACAAAATCTGATTTCAGACGAAAGTGTGAAGATTGTCACGTGTGTGGCAAGACTAAGCCTGCAACTGACCTTGTCCAGGCGCAGGATGCCGCTCTCGTCCATCCTGAAGTGAGCCTTGACTCCCTTGTACTCTGCCTCCTCCTGCTTGTGCTTGCTCAGTGCTGTGTCTACTCCTTGCAGACTCACGTTGCTCAGTAAGGTTGTGTGGAAAGCTCTGTCAATTAAAGCGCACGTAATAACTCAATCTGAGGCACATAAGCAATAAGTATAAGACTTCTTCCCTCAAAGGCTCAAAGTTCATGAAATGTTTGTGTGCAAGACCAGAGAGATATGTGCCTCACTGACATACACATTTTAAAACAGACAAATTGATAAAGAAGTTCGATTTTGTTTAACAGTCTAATATTTTGCTGATATCTTCCTCATATGCACACACCATTATTTCAAAGTGTCTAGTTTGACTCGAGTTTATGGACATGATTCTTCCTTCATGCTTACACTACTGAGACATGGTGAAGAATGTGTTGTGTATTGACATCTTCAGGTGAACAAAACAGCAACAGCATACACTTCTACCATTGTCAAGAGTCTCTATGTCATACTTAAGTCAAAGATGTTATTGAACTTGTTTTATCACAGCACATGCACACACTCGTTTACAACAACAAACACATGAATGTTTGTGATATCTCCTCACTTTTTCTCCTCCTCTGACAGGAAATCCAGGTCTCCATAGCGCACAGCAAAGGAAAAGTCCTGGTAATGCTTGTTGAAGGTCATGACCTTTTTCTGAGGGTAGGGATTCATCCTGCCGAACAAGGTGCGTTTTATCACTCTTGAGGGAGTTCCAGCATCTTCCGCAGTTTTCTGTTTCTCAAACTCAACCTGCAAATGAGTGTAAAGCATGCATCATCGTTCTCAGGTCTTATACTTTAAAGGTAACAGAACCTGTTATTCAGAAAATTCAAACATGTTTTAAAAATGAAAATATGTTCATCTTTAATCTAATCAGTCTTTCTCTTCGTTAAACATTCTCTGGAAGTACATGCATCACAAAAACAGCAATTTCTTCTTTTCTTTATATATAAAAACTGAGAGTCAGATACGTATTACCTTCACAGCAGTGCATGTTTCATCAAATGATACAAAACAAAAACAGTCAAATGTTAAGTTGTTGGATCTACATTCAGTAATAACGTAATTAGGAAGATTTCTTGCGTGAAATAAGTTACTTGCAGCCCACAGTTTGTCATTTACCTCAAGCAGAGGTGGGGCATAAGGAAGGGAAGAGAAACAGACAACTCACATTGATGGGGAAGAGGTTGGCATCGCGGACGTGGAAAGTCTTGACCTTGAATCCCTTGCCCAGGAAGGCAGCCTGGTACACTGCCCCTAGCGCTGCTGCTTCGTCTGTGTTGATGCTCTTGCCCAGGTCACTCCTGTAAAGGTCATTTGTCATGTTGTGTTGCTCAAGCATGTAACCAAGCAGTCACAAAGACAAACCGGAGTAGATACAGATGGATGCTGCATATGTCAGTATGTCTAACATGCACCACAGAAAGGCAGAGAGTATGTAAAGGGACATGGTTTCTTACAATGAACATTCCCTTTTCAACAGAGCAATCATGAAACTATGCCCCACAACCTTTGGAAACAATTGGAAGCATAATCTGTAAAGCCCTGAAGGTTTCAGTTTTACATGCTGCTGTTTGCTTGCAAGATTTCTTTTGTCTGTCTTCCTTATATCTGATGATCTGTCCCTGGACTGAAATATAGGCAAACTGTGAGAAAGCAACAAACAGAGACTGGCACTCACTTTCCACTGTATGCGAGAAGCAGCTCCTGAACCTTGGGTAGTCTGCTCCCTCCTCCCATGAGAATGATTTCACTGATCTCAGGCTGAAACACACACACACACACACACACACCGATGAGGATCCAATGTCAAAAGCTTACCACCAGGTACAAATGTTGAAGCTGAATTTTCACAACCCATGAATGTAACATTGGTAATACAAATGGCTCTTGCAAAGAATGAGATAAAAGAATGTCTTTCCACTTAAAAAAAAAACCTGCAAGTACTCATGACAAATTAAAATTAAAATTAATGGATCTGTCACCAAGGTGCGACAAGTGTGGAATACAGTCTCAGTTCAAAGTGTTAACCCATTTGGCCCCGGAGCGCCCGCTGTTTTTCTGCAGTGGCTGACCGCGGAGCGCCCGCTACCAGCCGCTAAACACGTGTCTCAGTAGGGCGCAGCCATTGTTGTTGTTATATTAAACGAGACTCTCGCGGACGAGACTTCGTTGTTTTCGCGACTTCCTTCCGGTTATGCACATGTTTTCTTCTTGAAAATTGGTTCACTGTGAGAGGAGTAGCGATTTTTTGAAACTTCGAAATGGATACACGATCAAACGCAGAGTTTTGGTACGACTTCATGGGGGACTCGGACGATGACAACGATGTTTTTCAGGGATTTACGGACTTAGACCTGTGTAAGGGACACTGTTTTGCTCAGTTTCATTTGGAACTGCTGCAGTAGCAGCCTTCTGCAGCTTTTTCTTTTGTGGAGGTTGGACCCTTGCTGCAAGTCTGTGTTTTCAACAGTCTGACACTGTTTTGAAAGAGTATAAGAGACCAGACACTGATGTTGGTGCTTGCGTGAAAGTGAAATTTTGTACTTCTGATTTTTTTTTAATACATTCCTGTGCTGTGTAGCTGCAAAAAAAAAATTGTATTTGATGGAATGATGTTTTGTGCATCAAGGAAAAATACACAGGTGAGTCAAACTTTTCAAACAGCATTTTATTTCATTTTTTAAATGTTTGTACAAGTGACATGTGACGGAATTACTTCCCTGTACATGGGATTTCATAGTAAAATGGCTGCCGCTGGCCTGGGGTCAAATGGGTTAAAATGCACAATACCCAACTTGAGCGGAATAAGTATTGCATAGTGAAAGAGACTGCCCTACTAGCAAATCATAATAATAGGGATAGTTCTATGGCTCAAACCCTACAGCAGACCTGTTTACCCCCATAAGTGTTTTGGAGTAATGCTCAGCCCCAAAAATAGTAATCCTGGCACAAAAATAGTAATCATCCAGCATTCGTCGCCAATTACAACGCACATGACAACTGTGTCTGCGAAACGCAATCATGCACATATATCCATCATTCACAAACAAAACACATCAGTCAGTTTTTGTAGTCATCATAATTTCAACGAAGATCACATCAAAAGCACATGCATCACTGATTCTTTTTCTTTTGCTCGTAGTAGGCCTTTTTCAGTGTGTCAAGCGCTTCTCTACTGTACTTGCGCTTGCCGAATGAGTGAGGGCGAGACTTCACCACTAGAATAAGGCTCTCCAGCGTCTTATCAGACAGACATGATCTCTGGTCAGTCCTGTGCTTTTTCACCCCATTTTGCCATTGAAAAAACAATACCAAACATGTTAATTGATTTAAAAAAAAAAATTGTTTTTTTACATTTTTTTTATTTATGAAAATCGTAGTCTTGACACGGATAGCGGAATGGCGTATTTTTTGCAGAAAATCGTAATAAATTACGCCAAAATCGTAAGGGTAAACAGGTCTGCTACAGCAATTCTCAGGGCCTGTCGTACCAAATAATGAAATGCCAACATAATGTTTTCCAAACCAAATGAAAAATTCTCTCCACCAAATAATCCAATACTGCATGAACAGACAAAAGAGAGGTTGAAACGATGTTGCGGCTCACCATAGTGATCTCTGAGGCCTTGAGAGCATCCTCCATAGGTTTAGTGACCCGATCCAGCAAGTCCTTGACCAGCTCCAGGTACTCATCTCTGGTCACCTTGGCTGCGAAGTCCTCCCCCTCAACCAGGCCTTCCACCTGGCACACACAGCTCAACCATTCAAACTTGACAGTCATTTCAATTTGTCAGTCCAACACAACACAATGTGTGATGTATTCAGTCGGAGAAGTTGTGTCAAAGACTCTTTTTCATGTAATGCAGTGTTTTTCCCCGATTCAGTTGGACCTAGATTGAAACTGTTCACAGGTCAAATGCCCTGGCTTTGATCCGTTTAGTAGGGAAATTGATGGTCAGATCTCCTACAAGTTAAACCTAATAAACGGTGGACCGGCCAGGGTTTGTTTGTTTGTTTGTTTGTTTGTTTGCTTAACGCCCAGCCGACCACGAAGGGCCATATCAGGGCGGTGCTGCTTTGACATTTATAACGTGCGCAACACACAAGACAGAAGTCGCAGCACAGGCTTCATGTCTCACCCAGTCACATTATTCTGACACCGGACCAACCAGTCCTAGCACTAACCCCATAATGCCAGACGCCAGGCGGAGCAGCCACTAGATTGCCAATTTTAAAGTCTTAGGTATGACCCGGCCGGGGTTCTAACCCACGACCTCCCGATCACAGGGCGGACGCCTTACCACTAGGCCAACCGTGCCGGTCCGGCCAGGGTTCAGAGCAATGCATCAGACTGAGGCCTGAGAACAACATTGTAATACACACATTTTAAAAGAAAACAAAGTTTTTGTTGTTGATAATGAACAGAATAACAAAGTCTAAGCTTGATTTTTCAGCTATCTATCAGTTTCTTTCGGTACATGTTTTCTGAATTTGCTCAGTTCACTCGTTTACCTTATTCTTCTTTGTACTTGCAAACAAAACAACAGTACAGCCTAAACGCAAACAAGAAGGGCAAAGCCCATACGACTCACATGCTTGACCTTTACATGACCTTGACCTTCAGCTAAACCTAGCAATGACATCATACACTAAGAACTGCTTTACACATTTTTCCTACCAAAATACATGTGACCTTGACCCAAGGTCAAGGTCATCCAAGGTCATGCAACACAAAGCTGTTAATTCAAGACATAGGAAGTAATGGTGCTTATTGGCTCTTTCTACCATGAGATATGGTCACTTTTAGTGGTTCACTACCTTATTTTGGTCACATTTCATAAGGGTCAAAGTGACCTTGACCTTGATCATGTGACCAAATGTGTCTCATGATGAAAGCATAACATGTGCCCCACACACATAATTTTTAAGTTTGAAACAGTTATCTTCCATAGTTCAGGGTCAAGGTCACTTCAAAATATGTATACAATCCAACTTTGAAGAGCTCCTGTGACCTTGACCTTGAAGCAAGGTAAACCAAACTGGTATCAAAAGATGGGGCTTACTTTGCCCTATATATCATATATAGGTGAGGTATTAAATCTCAAAAACTTCAGAGAAAATGGGAAAAATGTGAAAAATAGCTGTTTTTTAGACAACATTTATGGCCCCTGCGACCTTGACCTTGAAGCAAGGTCAAGATGCTATGTATGTTTTTTGGGGCCTTGTCATCATACACCATCTTGCCAAATTTGGTACTGATAGACTGAATAGTGTCCAAGAAATATCCAACGTTAAAGTTTTCCGGACGGACGGACGGACGGACGGACGACTCGGGTGAGTACATAGACTCACTTTTGCTTCGCATGTGAGTCAAAAAAGTACCGTAAAAGTCGACCTATAAGCCGCGACTTTTTTTTCCTAAATGGACCCCTGCGGCTTATAAGGCGGTGCGGCTTATGAATGACTTTTTCTGAATCAGTGGCGTGTATCCGACTTCGCTCAGTGACCTAGTTTCCGGAAGTTGGATCGCCGCTGTGTAATGGCCTTGAATCAGCTGTGTTTACCTCAATTCACTCACTCACCTTCTTTCCGGAAGTTTGAAGCATGACAATAACTTACATTCACACAGTAATGGGTTGGCATACACCGGTTTTGATCGATCACTTCGCATTGCTACTACAGGCAAATCCAGCTAACTCACAAACGGTTAAGTCAAAAATTCGCTTAGCACACAAAGAAATTCTGGTCCGGAATTATCCCTCTTTATCTATGTGTACAAAGTACCCTGAGCTCGAAATGGGATTTCTCTTACGTAAGTCGAAAGACGGATAGCACACAACAGAAAGTCAGTCCCAAAGACAAAGTTTACTCTATATTTACTACAGCAACTCGAAACACGAAACTTGGCGTCTCACACTAGCGCATTGTGTAACCTTATTCCCTTCTTCTCTACACGGACGCCACACCGACTGGTCAGTCGGCACGCAATAAAGTATGAACTGAAGTTAGGAGGGGGCGAGGAGTAAGGAGGGGGCGAGGAGTAAGGAGAATTATCCAACTCCAAGAAAACATTCTGAAAAAGGTGGGGAAGTGGTGACAAGGCAGTGAACGCACTCACCATGCACTGACATCATACGAAAGCAGCCACACAAACACAGCACAGAGGCAGAGGCAGGTGTGCAGATGCTTTGTGAGAATAAGCGTTGAAAACCAGTTTGAATTAAAAAAAAACAGCAGATAGAGCCGCATGTCATAATCATTCTTCTTGTCTGGCTTTATTGACTGCATGCCGATCTTGTGGCAGTGACTTTTCACTCTTCAGTCGGACTGTACAAAAACCGCTCTCACTCTCCCTCACTGACTACCCTAAGCCCTGACAACTGATCCTTGGAAATTGTTTGGAAGAGTTACTGTACACCTCTCTATTTCTCTCCAATGCTCTTCCTGCTGACTTCAGTGACACCGGACACCCCACTGAGTTTAGCCAGCAACCCCCCCCCCCCCCCCTCTCTCTCTCTCTCTCTCTCTCTCCCCCCCCAGCCATGTACTGTTTGGTGCTGTGGCCAGAGAGGTGTCACCGGCTAATTGAGGCCAGCTGCACTCAGAGCAAAACTAGTTGACTGTGTCTAACTTTTGACAAAGCAACACAACTGAAGGGTTCACAGATTAGGTAACCGACTCACTGGTCAAGGCTGCAGGGAAACAAGAGTATCTTGTCAATGAAAGAGGTTACACACAGATACGCGATGCTGAGAACGGTGGCCGATTTTTCACTCTCTTTCTCGGAGGGCCTTCATCATTGCAGGGACTGCTGTAAAGAAATGCTTGCTCAGAAACTAACTCTTTTTGCATTGAAACATGCACCAGAACTGGTGGACACCATCGACAATGTCAAACATGAAATCGAAGCAGTTTGCTTGAGGAAACGGTCGTCAGCAACTCAAACTTCTCTGTTTTCTTTTTTTAAGAAAATCTGAGGTGACTTTCTTTGTGGCCCCGCCCCCTCCCTCTCTCTGTAAGGACCCCCCTCCATAAGGACCGATTTTTGTCAACATTTTTAAGGTCGCTAGAGTGGGGTTCCACTGTACTATGACCAAGTCGAAATTTCGGATAGGACACAATAACAATTCGGTCCCTTCAATTTCGTCTTATCCGGATTTGCCTGTACAGAGAACAGCAACACGCACATCTCCTAAAACAAAGCAACGTACAACCACGATGCCGAAAACACGGAGGCAGGCCTATGATGCAGCCTACAAACTTGCAGCCATAGACTTGGCTGTTGAAAAAGGCAATCGCGCTGCTGCTCAACAAATCGGCGTCAATGAAAGCATGATTAGGCGTTGAACCGGCCCTTCAAAGTGGTGATGAGGGATGAGTGGGAGAGGTGGATGGTGGATGGCGAGAAATCATTCACAAAGACTGGCCGCATGCGTAGAGCAACCTTTGCAGATGTGTGCCAGTGGGTCCTGAAAGCTTGGGATGCTGTCAAAAAGTCAACGATCATCAACGGCTTCAGAAAGGCTGAGATCATCACTGGAGCAGACGACGCGACAGACAACACGACAGCCACTGACAGTGGGGCCGAGAGTGACACTTCCGGTGACTCTGTGCCAGAAGCCATTCTGAACTTGTTCATCTCCGACACTGAGGAGTCCGACTTCAGCGGATTTTCAGCATCAGATGTTGAGTGATTTACAGAACTAACTACAGGTGCTGTGTGCAGGACGAGAGGACAGTTTGATAGTCCAGAGTTCTGTGAATCACTCAACATCTGATGCTGAAAGTAAAGTGCAAAACTGACAAGTTAGCCGGTTCGTTTTTGTGTGTGTGTGGTTTTTTTTTCGTTGACTTTCGATGTTTCTTGACTTGAACTTTGCTTCTAGGCGCGGCTTGTATGCCGGAGCGGCTTGTGTATGGATTTTTCTGGTTTTTTTTAAAAAATCGGGGGGTGCGGCTTATACCCAGGTGCGTCTTATAGGTCGACTTTTACGGTACCTTACAGCAGCACATGCCAAACTCAAAGATGAGTTCTAATGAACACCCCTCCTCAGCTTACCTGAGCCTTATGCTCACTGTTGGCGCTGAGAACTTTCTTGACACGCTCAGCCTCCTTCAGCAGCTTGGCCATGGCTCGGTGGTTGTCCTCCACCTTGATGGACCGCTTCTTCTTGGAGTTGAACACCTTGGCCAGGTGGTCGCGCAGTCTCAGCGTCATCTCAAGCCCTCCCAAGTGGCGGTCATACCTAACAACACCGTGCCATCAGCAATTATTGAACATTCAATTTACAAGCATCAAATGTCTTTAATAAACCACATGAACATGTGCAATCAAAGACCAGAAAAACTAGCTCCACTGAAGATTTGCGATAAAAGGCTGTCACTAACGATATCGAAGGATCACACTTTATGGGGTTACCATTTGCAGAAGAGGCTTGAAACACCATAAGAAGCGACAAATTCCTATAAAAAGAAAAGTTTCGAAAAAACATTGCCTTAAATGTTAACTTATAAGCAAAGAAAAGGTTAATAAGAAAGCGGTTGAAACTAGAACTTTACCTACAACTGGTTTGTGGTTTTATGTTATGAGTCAACATACTAACACAATTTGTATCCATGTCAGCCAACTTACCCCACTCCTTTGACAGTGAGTTGAGGGTTGGTTTCAACACGTGTTCCCTCTTTGGTCTTCACCATTTGGTAACCTGTACAATACATTTCAAAATGACTTCATTCTGAACCAGCCCTCAAAGTCCAACAAATGGTGTACTCGCCTTTGGCTAGTGATTCTGAAAATGTACTAGCCAGAGAGAAAACTTTACTAACCAAACCAACAACTTTTTTCAGCAACTTTACTCGCATTTGGCGAGTAGATGAACATTTCTACTCGCCAGTTACATGTTTCTACTCGCCATGGCGAGTAAAATACTCGCCACTTTCAGGCCTGTGAACTATTATGGATCCTCAATAGCATACTTCACCACCATCTTCAATTGATTCAAAGATAGTCCATGCGACTTTTGTAACTTTATTATCACAAAGTAGACAATGTTTTTTGTTTTTTTACCAGACCATTAATTTGTGTTGTAAGGTATGCAGGGTATGACAAGTCATGTCAGGTTGTGTGTGTGTGTGTGTGTGTGTGTGTGTGCATGCATACATTTATGCGTGTGTGTGTGTGTGTGTGTGTGTGTGTGTGTGTGTGTGTGTGTGTGTGTTGTGTGTGTGTGTGTGTTTGTGTGTGTGTGTGTGTGTGTGCGTGCATGCATTTATGCGTGTGTGTGAGTGTGAATGCATGTATTTTGCTGTTGTACATTGCCGTGAGTTCTTACAAGAAGGGACCATTGATAAGTCTTAATTAATATTATTATTACTATTATCAAAATACACTTAGGAGATTGCCACATGTGTACTTACTGACAATTGATGCTGTAGTGCTGGTGGCGCCCATGTCATAAAACATGTAATACTGGGCGGTGGCATTGAAGTTCTTCCTGCGGAACACTCCATAGTTCAAAGCAACTGCAAACAAAGAAAGAGGAATACCAGAGACCAAATTAATTGTGGCAAAATAGCATAACTTACAACAAAAGAAAGGAAACATGAACAGTCTTTGATGCATTCCTTCAGATTCAAGACAACCTACTCTTGCTCGAGACAGCTGCCAACACCATCTCTCCATTAGTAATAAGAGCTCAAATCTTCAACTGTCTTGAGACAGACCATCTTGCTGCCCTTAGATTAAGCAAATCTGCCTGTGGGCAAGTGAGCAAGCACCATAATGCAATTTCTTAACAGTGCTGAAAGTCCAATAACTGGTGTACTCACTCACCTTTGGCTAGTGTTTCTGAAAATGTACTAGCCAGAGAGAAAACTTTACAAGCCAACCCAACAACTTTTTTCAGCAACTTTACTCGTATTTGGCGAGTAGATGAACATTTCTACTCGCCAGTTACATGTTTCTCCACTTTCAGGCCTGCTTAAGCTCCTATCGCAGCATACCTTTTCAACGTACACTGCAAGCAAATATAGAGAGATTTTTATAACCAACGTCAAGACGGTGTTTGCTTACCTGCAGAGTTGTCAGTCATCAGCTGCAAGACGTTGATGCCCACCAACTCTGCTGCAGTCAGGACAGCTCTTCTTTCGGCCTGATTGTAGTAGGTTGGCACTGTGATCACTGCATCCTTGATATCTTGTTCTGCAACACAATTCTAAAGGCATGAGTCAAAATATAAATAGAGAAACCCAGACTCACACACAGACTCTTGTTGCTGTTAGTTTTCCACTAGCAGGCAACCCAAATTTACCAGCAATGGGATAATACATAATGCAAATGAAAATAACTTTTAGTTCCAGAAATAATTAACACTGAGCAACAAGACTCATGATTATCTTTCTTTATTTGGTGTTTAACGTCGTTTTCAACCACGAAGGTTATATCGCGACGGGGAAAGGGGGGGAGATGGGATAGAGCCACTTGTTAATTGTTTCTTGTTCACAAAAGCACTAATAAAAAAATTGCTCCAGGGGCTTGCAACGTAGTACAATATATTACCTTACTGGGAGAATGCAAGTTTCCAGTACAAAGGACTTAACATTTCTTACATACTGCTTGACTAAAATCTTTACAAACATTGACTATATTCTATACAAAAAACACTTTACAAGGGTAAAAGGAGAAACAGAATCCGTCAGTCGCCTCTTACGACATGCTGGGGAGCATCGGGTAAATTCTTCCCCCTAACCCGCGGGGGGTAACTCATGATTATGAAAGTGACATAACAAAGGTAAAAAGATTATTCAGAAATCATGAAAAACAGTGTTGTAGATACTTGTCAAACGTGTGAGATGTGATAAATAAAAGGAAAAACAAACAAGACATACCAGCAAAATCCTGAGCATATTCCCGGGCCTTTTCCAACATCATACCCAAGAGTTCTTCAGCACTGTACAGTGTGTCACTGCAGGAAAAAGAGTTAATGGTTAGCTGACTGAAGTAACATTTGTTGATGAGTGACATAATTACAGCAGTCCCTGCAATGTACGGCCCCCGACGTGAGCGGACACCTTAGATGTACGGACACATTTGCTCGCAACGATAATTGCACCCTCTTAAGTGGACACATGCAAAACGCGGACACTCATTTTTGGTCCAAACTGCAGGTCATACCTGCAATGTGCAGACAGACGGTCATCGAATTTCATCACAACTGTGACCAAATCGATAACGGTTCCATGTCACTTCAGCGCCAGCACTTCAGCACCAGAAATTCAGCGCGAAAATACTTCAGCGCCGTACACTTCAGCACTGGGACTTTTCAGCACCGTACCTTTCAGCGTGGCGAAATTTTAGCGCCGTACATTGTAGCGCTGTACATTATAGCGCTAGAGGAAGAGAGAGAGAGAAAGGGAGAGAGAGAGAGTGTGTGTGTGTGTGTGTGTGTGTGTGTGTGTGTGTGTGTGTGTGTGTGTGTGTGTGTGTGTGTGTGTGTGTGTAAAAGTGTCAGCGAAACTGCAAAACTGAGTGACTAATAGGCTTGATTGAGTTTATCCCACAAAAATATATTCTTTACCTTTATTTCTCAAAAAAGCGTATGAATTAAAATCACTAAAATCAGTAAAATGTCATTAAATGAATTCGATTGCAATGTGCCCATAATGAATAGCTGGAGGTGCCAGTTCAAGATCACACCGCGTCTCCTGACGTACTGAATAGCTTGTCTCTGAAGACGTCAACACTAGAACATGAAAGCAAAGGCGAGTCCTTCCATTGTTTCAAGCAGCCCCCGACCTCCGTCATTGTATTGTCTAACGATCGTCTTTATCCGTTTCTGTAAGTCTTTGTACTTGCGCCTTTTGGGCGCTGGAGCCTGGCCTCCCAGTAGACGTGTGACGTCCGCCTGGACTAGTGCCTGTTCTTTCTTGAGGGCCTCTATCAGCCTCCAAAGATTGGGGTAGCACGCCCCGACCACGTTCTGAAAGGCGTGATGCCACCCTTCACAGCTGTTGTTGGACACCTCTCTCTCTCTCTGTCTCTCTCTCTGAATATAACTCAAACCACTCATTCAGACCTGATTTGTAACTCTCTCTCTCTCTCTCTCTCTCTCTCTCTCTCTCTCTCTCTCTCTCTCTCTCTCTCTCTCTCTCTCTCTCTCTCTCTCTCTCTCTCTGACGCTAATAGTTTTACCCCCTTCCCCGACATTCCCTCCTTTTCCCCCACCACGGCGCTGAGATGTACGGCGCTGAAGTCTCCCGGCGCTATAGTGCACGGCGCTGACATCCCCCCGTGCTGAAATGTACGGCGCTAAAATATATGGTGCTGAAAAGACGCCGCGCTGAAATGGTGGCGCTGAAAGGTATGGCGCTGTAGTGCTGGCGCTAAAGTGACGTGTTACCATCGATAACAGCGCAGCATGGTTAATCCGACTGCAAAACACGAGTGATGTTGGTCTCCCGTTAACTTGAGTGCACGTGTACCCAGCAGGAGGGGGGTGATTTTGGGTCAGAAGTGGGGAAGGCACTTTGATTTTACGTTCTTGCTTTCAGAGGAGAATATGCGAACACAAAATTGCACCATACTCTTCTTCTTTTTTTCTTCTTATCTGTCGACAACAACGACAACAACGGATCGCGGAAGCCACAGTCGCCTCAGGCCCTCGGAGTCACCAAGTTGAAATCCTTAGTACACAGCATCACGGTGTGTCATGTTATGCATACCAGCTGATGGTTGAGGCCAAAACTTTGATAGGGTGTGGTGGTAAAAGATAGCTGCGGTGTGTACCGTATTTGACGGATTACAAGACACACCGTTTTATAAGCCGCACCCCCGACTTTTAACAAACAAGAAGGGCAAAGCCCACACGACACACATGCTGAACAGACCTTGCTTGAACTTGAAGTGAGGTCAAGTTGCCGCACATGTTTTTTGAGATCTTGTAACCATACACCATCAGGCCACATCAGGCCACATCAGGTGTTGATAGACTTAATAGTGTCCAAGAAATATCCAACTTTAAAGTTTTCCGGACGGACGGACGGCGGGACGGACGGACGGACGGACGACTCGGGTGAGTACATAGACTCACTTTTGCTTCGCATGTGAGTCAATAAAACTGAGACAAGAAGAGCAAACGCTCGATCGAGTCACTTTCGCAGTTCTGAATATTATATGAGGCATCAGATGGACAGGAAGAAATTGCTATTCACAACACAATGAGTCACGTTCACATAAAATTTGAGCCCGGTCACTTTTATAGTTTCCGAGAAAAGCCCAACGTTAAGTTGTGTGTTGCCGAACAGAAAAGGCTAGTTATCTCCCTTGTTTTTCTGATAACGTTCGTAAAAGGCTACAGATGTAAATACTTTGATGTAAAGAATAATCCTACAAAGTTTCAATCACATCCGATGAACTTTGTCAAAGATATAAAATGTCTAATTTTTCCTTTGACGCTGACCTGTGACCTTGAAAAAGTCAAAGGTCAACGAAACCATCGTTAAAGTGTAGAGGTCATTGGAGGTCACGACTAAACAAAATATGAGCCCGATCGCTTTGATAGTTTCCGAGAAAAGTCCAACGTTAAGGTGGTGTCTACGGACGGCCGGCTGGCCGGCCGGCCGGACAGACTAACACTGACCGATTACATAGAGTCACTTTTTCTCAAGTGACTCAAAAAACAATATTTATTCAGTAAAGAAAATAATTACAGAAAACTAATGCCATTGTGAGTTGCACATTCAGTAATTGCATCCAAGTTATGGTGCATACTGTGTCAAAAGGTTCTCCATCCTAAAATGCTAATCGCTGGTCATTAGGGGATCGAGTCGAACAAGGAACATCAGTTCTCCGACTTCTCTCTAGTCTGGCGCCTGTTTTCTCTTTTTTGACAAATATCAGTTTAACTCAAACTGACCTGGAACTTGAAGATATGTAACCTAATGTGAGTTATTATGAAAATATAATGTATTTCCCTCACACATATGTAGTTTTGGAAGAGTTATTTTCAATAGTTCAAGGTCAAGGTCACTTCAAAATATATACATTTCAACTTTGAAGGACCCTGTGACCTTGACCTTGAAGTGAGGTCAAGTTGCCAAACATGTTTCTGAAGATCTAATGTATTTCCCTCACACATATGTAGTTTTGGAAGAGTTATTTTCAATAGTTCAAGGTCAAGTTGCCAAACATGTTTCTGAAGATCTTGTAACCATACACCATCAGGCCACAATTGGTGTTGATAGACTTAATAGTGTCCAAGAAATATACAATGTTAAAGGTTTCACAGACGGACGGGGGGGACGGACGCCCGGACGCCCGGAAGGACAGGCGGACGATGTCGGTGAGTATATAGACTCACTTTTGTAAGTATAATGTATTTCCCTCACACATATGTAGATTTGGAAGAGTTACCTTCCATAGTTCAAGGTCAAGGTCACTTCAAACTATGTATACAATCCAACTTTAAAGGACCCTTGCGACCTTGACCTTGAAGCAAGGTCAACCAAACTGGTGTCCAAAGATAGGGCTTACATTGCCCTGTATAGCATACATAGCTACGGTTGCCATTCTCAATAACTTCAGAAAAAAATGCGAAAATGTGAAAAATGGTCGTTTTTAAGACAACAATTACGGCCCCTGTGACCTTGAACTTGAAGTGAGGTCAAGTTGCCGCACATGTTTTTTGAGATCTTGTAACCATACACCATCAGGCCACATCAGGTGTTGATAGACTTAATAGTGTCCAAGAAATATCCAACGTTAAAGTTTTCCGGACGGACAGACGGACGGACGGACGGACGGACGGACGGACGGACAGACGGACGGACGGACGGACGGACGGACGACTCGGGTGAGTACATAGACTCACTTTTGCTTCGCATGTGAGTCAAAAATTGGGACGAGCCACGTATAGGCCGCGTCACTATATTAGCCGCCGTCAAAAAAAATATAATCAGATCGTGTCAATCAATCAAAACCACCAGGCAAACGAAAGTATGGTATTTGGCGAAATCGGCTCCGCGAATAAACAAGTGAAACAAAGAAGAAAAGTGAAAAAGTTTGAAGAAAAATATCACACACACAATTTGTAACCAACACACACATGTAGTCCCGTCCGGAATAAGCTTTTTTGGGATGATTTACGACTTTTGCGCACATTTCGAGCAGACGAAAACACAACATGGCGGCTCTCGCTCCTCCAACTATCGCGAGACACAAAAAAACAAAAACTGATACATCCATTGTTTCTCTGTACGCTATCTTGTCACGACGACGTGTTGACAAACGAAGATTCGCAAAAGAAAGTGAAAAGCGCCGAGTCTTGAGTAGAGAGCTAATAAAGTAGCGGTAATCGCTAATCGAGCAAAATGAAAATCCGCGGCGACTTCCATTAGGTGAATGCTATTCAAGTTTAGGTAACGTTTTAGCCGCATCTTGTTATAAGCCGCAATGCAATTTTTTTTGAAAAAAAGTCGCGGCTTGTAGTCCGTCAAATACGGTAACCTCATTCATTGACAAGATTAGCAAAGCCATATTTTTTTTTTCCTGAGCCATGACCATTGAGACGAACAGTTGGTTACCTCATAGATCTCTTCACTCGCCAGTTTTCTTGCTTCGTTGATCATAAACCCCCCACCCCCACGGTGTCAAAAGTTAGACACGACCACTTGACTTTTGTCTCATTGAACAGTGGCCTACAGCTGACACATCTCGCTTACAGACAGTGGCTGGGGGCTTGGGGGTGGTGAGAGCGCAAGAGTGAGATAGTGGTTACAGCTGGAAGACCTCTCGAGGTAATTGAATTGAAGTATTCTTCCATGAAGAAAATGTGTACTCTTCTATGCAGATTTAAAGTTTCTGCTGTGGGGGCTGGGTAAAGGGAGTGAGGATGGAGGGGGAGGGGGGAGGGGGGGGGGGGAGGGGTAAGGGAAGAGTGGAAACTGAAGTCAGGGAAAAGTCACTGCCTGAAGACCAGCAAGCATTCAAGGGAGTTAGGGGTGGAGGGGGGGAGGGAGGAGAGGGGTAAGGGGAGAGTGGGAACTAGACAGTCAGGGAAAAGTCACTGCCTGAAGACCGGCAAGCATTCAGTAAAGCCAGACAAAAAGAAATTACGATATGCAGCTCTGGTTTTCAAAGGATATTCTTGCAAAGCATCTGTGCAAACATGCCTGCCTCTGTGAGTATGTGTTTGGCTGCTTTCATGGGGTACCTGTGTCTTCAATGATTTGAGGATTTCTTTTATCTCTCTTCTTTTTACACCAATGATTTCAAGTCATTTTTACAGAACAATTTTTTTCGTTTCAGTTATAGTGGTTTGACGTTATTGTTGTAGGACAAGTAGTGGCTCAGGAGTAGCATAGACTCACTCTGTCCGTCAGTGTCGTGTGTTTGTGTATGTGTGCGATGGGGGGGCACCCCTCCCGTGACTGGCCACCTGCAATGTATGGACAGGTTTGCGTGTCCGTTCATGAGAGGGACTGCTGTATCTTCAAAATTCTCTCCGCATGAAGTCGTATAGCATCAGTTTTTCAAAATATCTCATAAAAAATATTCAAAACACACACACATACAAATTACAATACAAGCATTTTACAATGAGCCTGCTTTTTGCTCACTTGAGTCTGTATTTGTCTGTGACTTGTGGTAAATCTTTGGGTATTATGTGGACTCACTCATTTTCTTTGAACAAGATTGTCCCTCTTTCCTCGTCTTTCACCAAGACTTCATCGTAGAATGGAAAGCGTTTCCTGAACTGTGTCACTAACGGGTCATCATAGGTACGCCCAATGATGTGCGTCAAGAACCAGAATGCTTTTGTAGGAAACCGCACAGCCTGAAAATAGTTTAAACATAGATTCACTGCAAGGATTCTGCTCATCTTATAACCTGTAAAACACCCCTTTTTTCCATTCGTGTTAAACTGAGAATGATAAAATAAGAACAAACTGTGTGTGCTCTTGTGTGTGTTTGTGTGTGTGTGTGTGTGTGTGTGTGTGTGTGTGTGTGTGTGTGTGTGTGTGTGTGTGTGTGTGTGTGTGTGTGTGTGTGTGTGTGTGTGTGTGTGTGTGTGTGCCAGTGATACCTGTCTTACTGAGAGATTTTACAGACATCAATGCCTTTATATAGCAAGTTCTAATAATTGTATTTCAACTTGATTTCAGATAAGTAACTAACACTACAAAAAACACACCATATTTACACTTTGTTTTACAGCTTTACAGAGAGAACTGATCTCAACAGATACAATCCATTTGATTTTCATAGCTTTTTAGCATTCAAATTGTGAATCTCATTTGCTATGAATACAGTGGAGTTCGCATGTATGTTCAATACATCACCTGTCACCAAAACTAAATCTCTTGTGGCACCATCTGCAGTGCATTGTGTTCTGTTTTGACTAGGTATGAACAAACAGTGGAACTTTTGATAGGACAACAGCTGTAAAATCCCTACATAAAAAAAAAATATTTATTCCATTTTTATCAAAGAAAGAGACATAAGCGACAGCCATACTGAAAGAAAAAAATTAATACAGAAAGTTCTATCTCACAGTGTTGTATGCTTCGTTTGCGAAGGTTCTCTCGCCATCCCTGAAAGCAACGATGGACCTTGTCTTTCTTGATGACTCCCTGTAAATCATGAAAATATAATAAAATCTGGCATAAACTGTACCTCGAGTCAGTAGATTCCATAAAGGAAATACATTCTAATAAATGGCAAACACAAACTGATGTTTAAAGTTGGTTGACTTTAAAGAACACCATTCTATCCAGCTTATGTGATAAAATTTATTTAGCATTTTAATGCAGGTTACTATTGTTAAAACAATCTCCTCTATACAGAGAAAGACTAAGTTTTAATGACAACCATTGTGAAATGAAGTTCAATAACCTAGCTACTTTAAGGTTAAAATATTACACTTGTAACTATGACTGTCACTATCATAGCATACACAACACACAAGAAGACTTACTTGTCAAGAACTATTTCCATCGGAACACCAGGCTGAAAAAGACAAATTGCATCATTATAACTTAAGTTGACCAAGAGAACTTACGTTACCTGCAATGAAAGGACATCCTTGAGACCAACCAAGTGTGCCTGCATCACAGGTATCCTCTCGAACAGGTATACTTTGGTAAAGTTAACAGACGGGCGCAGTGGCGTGGTGGTAAGACGTCGGCCTCCTAATCGGGAGGTCGCGAGTTCGAATCCCGACCTGGTGGGTTAAGAGTGGAGATTTTTCCGATCTCCCAGGTCAACTTATGTGCAGACCTGCTAGTGACTTAACCCCCTTCGTGTGTACACGCAAGCACAAGACCAAGTGCGCACGGAAAAGATCCTGTAATCCATGTCAGAGTTCGGTGGGTTATAGAAACGCGAAAATACCCATCATGCCTCCCCCGAAATCGGCGTATGCTGCCAGAATGGCGGAGTAAAAACGGTCATACACGTAAAAATCCACTCGTGCTAAAAACATGAGTGAACGTGGGAGTCTAAGCCCATGAACAAAGAAGAAGAAAAAGAAGGTAAAGTTAACAGAGAAAGGGACAACAGAAGGTGTCCTCTTGTGTGAGTTGTCTTCTTATTGCAGCCTGATACTGCTGTAATGTGGTAGCTGTGATGAAAGGACACCGTTGGGACCAGCTGAAAGAGTCCCCACATTGTAGGTGGCCTTTCATGACAGACTGGAAAAGATACCAGACAAAGGGACAATAGGTGTCCTTTCATGAGGTGTCATCTCATGAGAGGGGCCTCACATTGCAGGTACCACTGTATTATCTATTCTTCATCTCTCTATCTGTCTATGCTTGGGACAGGTATACATATAAGCATGATGAAATACTATTATTAATGAATATGTATTAATGTTTTTGCAATAGTATATATCTTGTTTCAACAATCAGTACATCCCACAATGACAAAGCAGCATGCTGGGAATCTCACCTGCATTGGATTTTACTTTGCACTGCCTTTTCAAAATGTATCAAGTAACGATCAAAAATATGTACTGTTCATAATTCAGACAAATTTATAATCCCCTTCATACAATTACATTTTTAAAGATAATAATGTCGTCATAATTAAAGAATTTCTTTGACGATTGTCCTGGAAACAATATTAAGAAATACTAGTGGTACCCGTGCTACGCACTTTGTGTGCTGCGCATGCGATGTCATTTTGTTGGTTATGTGCTTGTGAAAATGTTGTTTGCACCCCTCCCCCCCCCCCCCCCCCCCCGCACATTATCCCGCATATAATGAATTATATTCTCTTGGTGAAAAATAAAATGTTAACCCTTACACCGGTGCAATTCTGTAACACATGTTACATAGCCACTGGTGAATTAACAGAGAGAAAAATAACAAAAAACAGTCATATAGGTTTTCGCATCAATGGGAGGTAATCGGAACTGACCAAAAAGACTGCGCGACCGCACGCGACTATACAAACAAACAAAATAAAATACAGCAGGTATGACGTTTGCATGAATCCATGATTACGTCTACATGAACAACAGTGATAAAAGTGCGCATCTCTTCCCAGCCGTGCAGCGCTTTGAAAGTTGGAAGCATTAAAATTTAAACGGGTAAAAAGCCATCGTGAAGATACGAAAAAAAGTATGACGTCTAAAATACTTAATGATTCAAACGCATAGTATAACATATGTAATTGACAACATTGACAACAGAAAATATATACATGGTTCACACACACAATCGAGTGCACACATCCATCCATGCTTATTTAAAGTCATGTACACACACACACACATACATACATACATGGCATCAAGCAACACACAATTAAATGACACATATGGAATATGGAAAACGTATAATGGACATGACCATGGCAAGTAATTTACACCGTTACCTACTATAAAATTGATGATATATATATACCACTCACTTGCTATTCGCCTAAAAGCTTGCGGTGTGCTGTGACACATATAAGAAACCAGAAGAAAAAAGGACTTTACTTTGGCGAAAAGAGCATATGCTGCTTATTTTTGTACATAACTGCTATAACTGTATTTTTTCCGAACACTTACATGTAAAAAACATAGAGATATATCTTACCATTTCACTAAGACAGCCAAAATAACGGTCAAATTAAGGGGAGATCATGATGACGTACATGTCTATGGTTGCACCGGGGGAAAATATTTAGTCGCTGGAACCTATAAGGTATAACACATGTTACATAGCCACTGGTGAATTAACAGAGAGAAAAATAACAAAAAACAGTCATATAGGTTTTCGCATCAATGGGAGGTAATCGGAACTGACCAAAAAGACTGCGCGACCGCACGCGACTATACAAACAAACAAAATAAAATACAGCAGGTATGACGTTTGCATGAATCCATGATTACGTCTACATGAACAACAGTGATAAAAGTGCGCATCTCTTCCCAGCCGTGCAGCGCTTTGAAAGTTGGAAGCATTAAAATTTAAACGGGTAAAAAGCCATCGTGAAGATACGAAAAAAAGTATGACGTCTAAAATACTTAATGATTCAAACGCATAGTATAACATATGTAATTGACAACAGAAAATATATACATGGTTCACACACACAATCGAGTGCACACATCCATCCATGCTTATTTAAAGTCATGTACACACACACACACATACATACATACATGGCATCAAGCAACACACAATTAAATGACACATATGGAATATGGAAAACGTATAATGGACATGAACATGGCAAGTAATTTACACCGTTACCTACTATAAAATTGATGATATATATATATACCACTCACTTGCTATTCGCCTAAAAGCTTGCGGTGTGCTGTGACACATATAAGAAACCAGAAGAAAAAAGGACTTTACTTTGGCGAAAAGAGCATATGCTGCTTATTTTTGTACATAACTGCTATAACTGTATTTTTTCCGAACACTTACATGTAAAAAACATAGAGATATATCTTACCATTTCACTAAGACAGCCAAAATAACGGTCAAATTAAGGGGAGATCATGATGACGTACATGTCTATGGTTGCACCGGGGAAAAATATTTAGTCGCTGGAACCTATAAGGTATAACACATGTTACATAGCCACTGGTGAATTAACAGAGAGAAAAATAACAAAAAACAGTCATATAGGTTTTCGCATCAATGGGAGGTAATCGGAACTGACCAAAAAGACTGCGCGACCGCACGCGACTATACAAACAAACAAAATAAAATACAGCAGGTATGACGTTTGCATGAATCCATGATTACGTCTACATGAACAACAGTGATAAAAGTGCGCATCTCTTCCCAGCCGTGCAGCGCTTTGAAAGTTGGAAGCATTAAAATTTAAACGGGTAAAAAGCCATCGTGAAGATACGAAAAAAAGTATGACGTCTAAAATACTTAATGATTCAAACGCATAGTATAACATATGTAATTGACAACATTGACAACAGAAAATATATACATGGTTCACACACACAATCGAGTGCACACATCCAATCCATCCATGCTTATTTAAAGTCATGTACACACACACACACATACATACATGGCATCAAGCAACACACAATTAAATGACACATATGGAATATTGAAAACGTATAACGGACATGAACATGGTAAGTATTTTACACCGTTATCTACTAGTATAAAATTGATGATATATATATACCACTCACTTGCTATTCGCCTAAAAGCTTGCGGTGTGCTGTGACACATATAAGAAACCAGAAGAAAAAAGGACTTTACTTTGGCGAAAAGAGCATATGCTGCTTATTTTTGTACATAGCTGCTATAACTGTATTTTTTCCGAACACTTACATGTAAAAAACATAGAGATATATCTTACCATTTCACTAAGACAGCCAAAATAACGGTCAAATTAAGGGGAGATCATGATGACGTACATGTCTATGGTTGAACCGGGGGAAAATATTTAGTCGCTGGAACCTATAAGGTTATACGGCGACTTATCAGGTGATAATGTTTCGAACTATTTAGTAAACAAATCTATGGAATATTTTGGAGTTCCATTAACAGATAAACAGATCTATCTATCTTCTTATTATTTTAGGTTCGTCTGGGGTAGAGAAATAAAACACACAGCTAGGTTCGTCTGAGGTGCGGTCGCGTGTTTAGTCGAACCGAAAGTTGAAGAAGAACCAATCACAGATCTCTTTCGCCGCGATGTCAAAGTTCAGGTCAAAGTTCACTGTTGTCTGCTGAAATTTGCGAGACAAACCTCTTCAAACTTTGTTCGTGGACAAAATTGGAAGTCGGGACCTAGCGGAATCGATTTCCTGGGTCACGTTGGCATAGCAACCGAAGGAGAAGGCACAAATCCGCGCGGTTTGGTGACAGGAATCGAAAAACCACCGAAAATCCTACCAGTATTATATAGTAGATGCCTTCAATGGAAAGCAGAAATGCTCATTTCAATTTTCATGATAAAATTTAAACAGGTCGAGTGAAGTGAAATCAATCTGTCAAACTCACAGAATAATACTGAACGCACTGCAATTTAGGAAGACAATGCTTTGCGAATACCCTCTGTAAGACTGACAGCGCTGACACACATGATGGTGATGCACATAAAAAACGTAGCTGATCTCTTGAAGTGACAAGCCAGTATAGCGCAACAGTCTAAAATCGCTTCACAGGAAAGCGCGCTTTTTCTTTATTCTTTTTAACTTTCCGAGTTTGTTTTTAATCCAAACATAACATATCTATATTTGTTTGTAATCAAGAAATTATGAAGCAGAAGATGACATCCTTAAATTAGAATGTTCAGATTTGTAATGAGGCCTAAACAAAAAATAGGTGTGGTTACAGTAACCCCACCTACCCTATTTTTAGGGGCCGACCCTATAACTTTTTATTACATTTGTCAACAACAAAATGAAAACAAGAAAATGAGTGCAGAAAACGCAATGAAAGCGAACAAAATTTTTTTTTAAAGGTAAGTTCAAAATTGTTCAAAAGAATATCCATAGTCGCACACTTATTTCCCTGTCAAGTAGGTTTAATTTGTATACAATTAGAAAAAAAAGTTAAACAACAAAAAAAAGTGATTGCCTACCTTCCTACCCTATTTTTTTTGGCTATGTTACCTTAACCACACCTATTTTTTTGGGGGGGCCTCACCAAATTCAAGCTGAAATGCAATCCCAGAGTGCGGGCTTCGTCGAAGATTGCTTGACCAAAATTTCAATTAATTTGATTGACAAATGAGGGCCTCAACTTCACAAAAAGCGGGATATGACATCAAAGACATTTATCAAACAATTTTTGTTAAATGTCTGGAGATATCATTTGCAGGTACTATCTGCCCAGTAGTTTTCTCTGAATCGCTCTTAACACACACAAACATACACCAGCACCCTTGTCTCGATTCCCAGTCTATGTTGAAACTTGAATAAATGTTTTAAAAAAACACACAGTAAAAATGGAAAATAAAAGTGACTGACAGAGAACGTAAATGAGATTATTACCTTGACAAGTGCAATTTTCATGAATTCACCACCAAGATCAATAGACATCACTGCCAATCGACCTGAAATAAAATCCAGAAGCAGACAGTCAGTTTCTGCAGTGATGGCTGATCGTTTCAGAACAATCAGAAATACATGAGTGGTTTCACAGAAAAGAACATTTTACAGGCCTCTCACTCTCTCTCTCAAACACACACGCAAATAAAAAAATATTTCTAAATTCATCTAATCCAACATAAAATTTTACATCTTCCTTTTTTTTCTTTTCTTCTTTTTTGGAGATCAGAGCTTTTTCATTCACGTCTTGCCTTATCTACAACCAGGAAAAGAAGACTTAACATCTTCCTTTTGATTTTCACCTTGAAAATGTTCAGCAGTTGACAATGAATCAATCATACAACAATGCATAGGCCTACATATCCATTTTTCAAAATAAAATATTAGTTAACCTGGGTTTAGGGTTACGATTCTTATGAATTAATTGCTTTGAATGGATAATGGAGAATGTGATATTAAACCTTACCCATGACTGGTGCACATAATGCAATGAGAGTGAAGCACAATAATAACTTTGGTGGGCCACACCAAACCATTGTGGACTGCTATCTGAAAAATACAATGAAGATTACAATAAAATATTGGCGAAGGTATTCTTAGTATTGATCACATGCACACAAACGGTTTAAATACCTAAACATTTCAGGACAAGGTATAAATCATGATATCAGAATTATATTCATATTTGGTGATATAATGTGCTCCCGTAAAACACTGTTTTAGATGCCATAAAGTCGCTTTACAAACAAAAGGAAGGAAAGATTGGTCTGGCTGGCCTGAGCAGGCCCGAGGACAGCGTGACAAGACACCCACGTGCAGACGACATAGAAATTCAGAAGACGGCATGAACAAATAATCAACAATCAATATTTCGTAATCCATCAAGAAACAAAATCGTGCACATTAACTACATCAGTCGATTCAACTTATGAACTTACCGTGTAATACAACCAGATTGGTTTGTTGTCTATCTTTCTCCAATCTGTCGCTTGTTTCGCTTGCAAAGTGAATCGTGTTTTCAGCACCGGCAACTGAAGGAAGTTGCGACCGTGGCGCTCCCTGATTGGACAAATAATAAGCTACGGTGACCTCTCGAACCGTAGCTACACGTACACTTCCGGAAAAATCTCACGCAACGAGAAGAATCCCCTTCAAAGGCACTTAATCGTAAAATGTACAGAGCAAAAACAGCTGCTTTCGATTTCCAGGAGATCTTTGTAAGTAAACCGTGCTAGGTCTGAAGCGTTCTCCATTCAACAAAATCAAGAAACAAAGGCAGTAAAGACGCAGTTTGACGTAGCAGACGACACAGAATTGCAGCCTCGATCGCTGTTCTGCCTGTGCCGCTTTCCATTCTGGAAATTTCGAGAGACCGTGACGACTATCCATGCGGCGTGCACTGATCAAAATCAACAACAGTAGTAAACAAGTCGCGTAAGGCGAAATTACTACATTTAGTCAAGCTGTGGAACTCACAGAATGAAACTGAACGTAGTCCCCCACTAGTGCAAAAGGCAGTGAAAGGGACGAGCCTGTTTGGCGCGATAGCGGTTGCGCTGTGCTCCATAGCACGCTTTACTGTACCTCTCTTCGTTTTAACTTTCTGAGCGTGTTTTTAATCCAAACATATCATATCTATATGTTTTTGGAATCAGGAACCGACAAGGAATAAGATGAAAAATTGAAAGTGTTTTTAAATCGATTTCGGAAATTTAATTTTGATCATAATTTTTATATTTTTAATTTTCAGAGCTTGTTTTTAATCCAAATATAACATATTTATATGTTTTTGGAATCAGGAAATGATGAAGAATAAGATGAACGTAAATTTGGATCGTTTTATTAAAAAAAAATTTTTTTTTTTTTTTACAATTTTCAGATTTTTAATGACCAAAGTCATTAATTAATCTTGACGGGCGCTGTGGCGGGGTGGTAAGACGTCGGCCTCTTAATCGGAAGGTCGAGGGTTCGAATCCCGGCCGCGGCCGCCTGGTGGGTTAAGTGTGGGGATTTTTCCGATCTCCCAGGTCAACTTATGTGCAGACCTGCTAGTGGCTTATCCCCCTTCGTGTGTACACGCAAGCACAAGACCAAGTGCGCACGGAAAAGATCCTGTAATCCATGTCAGAGTTCGGTGGGTTACAGAAACACGAAAATACCCAGCATGCTTCCTCCGAAAGCGGCGTATGGCTGCCTTAATGGCGGGGTAAAAACGGTCAAACACGAGTGTACGTGAGAGTTTCAGCCCACGAACGCAGAAGAAGATTAATTGATCTTTAAGCCACCAAGCTGAAATGCAATACCGAAGTCCGGCCTTCGTCGAAGATTGCTTGGCCAAAATTTCAATCAGTTTGATTGAAAAATGAGGGTGTGACAGTGCCGCCTCAACTTTTACAAAAAGCCGGATATGACGTCATAAAAGACATTTATCGAAAAAATGAAAAAAACGTCTGGGGATATCATACCCAGGAACTCTCATGTAAAATGTCATAAAGATCGGTCCAGTAGTTTACTCTGAATCGCTCTACACACACGCACAGACAGACACACACATACACCACGACCCTCGTCTCGATTCCCCCTCTATGTTAAAACATTTAGTCAAGTAAAAAGCACTGGTTGCTCGGGAAAAAATAGGCGAGCGAACACAGAAACACAGATCAATTAAGCGATCCAATGGCGGAGCGGGCAAACCACCACCGGTCCATCTTGAACACAAGGCCAGTACTGTAACTGCCCTTGATACGGATCGATCCAAGGGGGGGCAATCTCAGTCATCTCAAAGAGGGAAATCCAAACGCTATCCGCCTTGTTCGATTTTATGGGCTTGGACGATAGAGAAAAATAAGAAAAGCAAACACTGGAGTATACCTGGACGAAATTTATATCAAGAACGCAGAATTGATTTTTTCTGAGGTTTTTTTGGCCGTAAGCGCCATGTTTATCGGAGCAGGAAACTCTTCCAGAGTGAGGCCCCTTCGTTGATGCATGTCAACATCAGGGCCCGTATGCTTATGGGGGAAGTTCGCGACAACTCCCGAAGTTTTGAGTGACATCGGAAGTACTTGCCTCACTTTCGTATGCATGGGCCGGAAAAAGGGTTTACCTCGAAGCAAAGCGAGGAAGTAACTCAGGGTATTTTGCGACTACTTCTAAAGTTTTGAGTGACATCGAAAGTACATCCTCACTTTCGCATGCATGGGACGAAAAAAGAGTTTACTTTGGAAGCTAACGAGGAAGTAAATGAGGGTAAATGTACTACAGCCAGACCCAGTAGTAAACACGCTACTTCCACAGTTTCTCAGTGCAAAAAGGCAGGGCTTTTCTTCAGTTTTTCATGTCAAACCGAGCTGACGCTCCCAAAGAGAGAAAATAGAGGGAAAAGTCGTATCTTCTGCATGCATTTCGTGCAAATTTCCCTGAATACAAACCTGAGTTGCCAGCTTTGACTTTTGTTTGTTCTGGGTCATTTAGTGGAATTACGGGAGCTAAAGGGGTACCACTAATTGCAACAAAAATGAAATCAGCACAGACTGGTAGATAAAGTGTCCTTTAGTACCCAGTTCAAAATCTAAGCCCTGAGGTAATGGAATAAGTGAGTTATCGGATCAGAAAAGTCATGCAATCACACGGAAGAAGCAGATTTGACTGGTTTGGCCTGCCGTCGCAAAGCCGGAAGTTTATGCGCGCCATGCACTCAAAGTCTTGTCGAACGTGCTTCGCGTGGCCACATGCAAAAAGGTGAGTAATCGATAATCTTTACGTTTTTATTCGTCCTTTAACATTTTTACCACTTCATTTTCTCGGCTGCATGTGTAGAATGCTAGCGCTAGTTCTTTATTTATGCCATACGAATGCATTGGAAAGAAAAAAGCCTGATATGCAGACGACCTAGCTTCGCTAAAAGTTCGTCTGCTTCCAGACAGCACAACATGAGTCTAAAACTTGTTTTACCGTTTCAAACGTGCAGATAATCTTTGCAGTTGATATGCTCAGCATCACAAATACAATTATGAAGTTAGATTAGAAAAAAAAAGTATATTATACTCAAAGACCGTGCGAATTGTTGATCGTGCTTCCAGTATGTATGGTAGGCGAATGCTGTCAAAAATAACTTTCCTGTTGCACTGTTCGGTGATGTTTTATTTATGTTTTTTATGTTATTGTCGCCATTGCTGACACTTTAGGCACTTCTCTGATGGAATGCTATCTCGATAGCCTTTATTTGATGCGTAAATCATTAATGTTATCATTTTGTTCTACAGTCACCTGCTTTCTGAGCGAAGACCTTGCTCTACACCAGTGACCACTGCGAATGAGACAAGAATGAGGTAGCATATCAGCAATTTCTATTAAAGGCTAAAAAAAAAAAAAGTTTTCATAAAAAAGGCTTAATAAAACAAATCCCGTATATATATGAGTTGTTCTTCAGTACTGGTGACCGAAAGGGGGAAAAGTGGTCAAAATTCAAATCTCTAGTTTTGTTTTTGAAATATTGCTTTTCATAAAGCAGAAATACTGTAGTATCTGTTGTACATAAGAAAAAATCACTGGTTCACATGGTTCCTACATAATCTAACTTTTAAAGCTGGTTCTTGTGTGTCTGTGTGTATGTTTGTATGATGACGATATGACCCGAAACGGCTGCACGGACTGAGACAGGAATTGCAGAGAATGTTCTTTGCCACTCGAGTCGTGTCATAGGGTACTTTTGGAATAGCAAATTTGAAAGGATTCTTCAAAAAACGGCGGAAAACATTATATACCCTGTGAGCTATCGAGGATCCTCCCCGTCTGGGCTGTCGAAACATGGTCTTGTTAAAAGACGTTTTCAAATGCGGTTAACGGGGAGATACACTCGAAGCACATTTAGCGAAGTTATGTTGCCAAATCATCAAAGATCAACATTTCACTACACGGATCGATGCACACAGTCGAAATAGATGTGACTTTCACACGACCGAAGACTGCTTGCTAGCAGACTAGCAGACGACAAGATCTAAATATTTAGATCAGTGAGAGCAATCCGTTGAAGAACAGTTACTCCGCTTATTCGTCTTCAGTTAAGCTTATTTCCCCTGCCATAAGTTTCCTTGCAGATCTGCAGTCGCGTAGTGAAATGAACTAGTGTCATCGGAAGATTCTTCTCAGTCAATGATCAAAGCACAGTAAGTCAAGTTCTATGCTGACAAAAGTCACTTTCGGACAACACGACGATTGACTTAATTTATGAGCCCAAAGGTAACAATATCGACAAGAATGTACGCATTTGACATTAAAGGAAACATTCATAGACAGTTTCCAACTCACCAGATCTGCCAAAGAGCCGTCATTCGTGAAAAAAACGATGATTTTAATCAGACAGGTATCGGAAACAAGTCTTGGTCACCTGCTTTATTCCTTCCGAGGCGACGTGACGGCGCCACATTTGTTTGTTTATGGCTGTTTATCGCGAAACAACACAGTTGAAATTTGTGTGTAAAATACCACAAATGTGTGGTGAATCAGTTCGTCATCTGCGTTTCGATGATAATTCAGTCAGATTGGAGTTACTTTGAATCGAAGGCGAGGGTAACCTGCGTTATTTGTGTGACGGCGTGAACAAATTTGATTGCAATATTTTATACAGAAAGTAAATTTCAATGATTCTGGCTCAGACTTGTAGATCTGTTATGCAGTGTTTTGGTATTGTATCTGCTTTTCTGCCATGAAGCTCATTTGGAGTGATACGCTGATCGAAGTGGGGTACCCTATGTGGGACATCAGCCGTATGCAGATTACGCCTCAGAACACTCGCATTTCACAAAGACAACAATAATTTGCAACATTTCAAGAACTGCATCAGTTTTATTAGATACTATTTCAACAAAAACAGCACAAACACGACTATTATCAACAACACAGAACGGGAGGTAAGTCTTCAAAGACGCACCAAGTGTGCGTTCCCATTTTTGGACGCCATTTTTGCTAGCATTTTCACAGTAAATCTTAATATTTCCATATCTATTGAATGATTTTGGTATTTTATTTGATTGTGCCGATTCTCCTATCTCTCTGGCATGTACTGGGTGCTTTGTGACCAGTTTCTCCCCTAGACTGTATTGAAAAAATGCGTCCGTGTGAGCTGATCCCCACTTGTGACCAGTAGCAAAGAACAACTCATTTATATTTTCAATAAATCATGTTTCAGTGGAACCCCCTTTCTTAAGACCAACAAAATAATCTGAGAAAACCAGGTCTTAAAATGGAGGGTCTTAATAAGGGTGTTTCACTGTATTCAGGATATTATATAATAAAATATGCTCTACTACTTAAAGACAAAATTAATTAGCGTCTGGACAATTATACACACAGTGTCAATCCAACTGCTTTATTTAAGTTTATGTTATAAATGTATTTTTTTTTCCAGATCATGGAGCAGTAAGTTGTGTATCCTGTGTGGAGGCAGCCTTTATTCAGGGGAGCAGATCGTCATTCCGCAACAGAAGGGAAGAGACACCATACACAGAGTCAGTACCCAGCGTGGTGATTCAATTGTTGCTGCAGAGGGGCAGGCTGTGCATGTATGTTGTCGCAGTTCATATACAAACAAGCACAACATAGCAGCCTACCTTTGTGGGAAAAAAGATGAAGATACTGCTGCAAATTTGAACCAAGGACTGCGGTCAAAGAATCAGCCCTTTGATTTCAGGAAATGTTGTTTATTTTGTGGCATGCATGCAGAACTTGTTTCAAAACGAGGTCCAACAGTACTTCCTGTTCGCACTTTAGATTTTCAGAAGACCGTCTATAGAATCTGTGCTGAAAGAGCAGACGAATGGCCTGAAAAGGTAAAAGGCAAGATAGAATTCGTCTCGGACCTTCCAGCAGCTGATGGTTTGTACCACCAATCATGCAGCACCAATTTTAGAACAAAAAGGAAACTTCCAAAGTGCTTTGCATCAGACACTGACAACAAAAGACCAAAACAAGGAAGACCAGTCGATGAAAAAAGAGCAGAAGCGTTCAGAAAAGTTGTCAATTATCTGCAAAAAAACGATACAGAAGTCACCATCATCGACCTCATCAGAAAAATGAAAGAGTTTACAGGTGGTGACTGTTTTTGTCACTCAAAGATGAAAGAAGAATTAAAGAAACATTTTGGTAATGAAATTATCATCACAGAAATGGATGGGAAAGCAAACGTGGTAACATTTCAGAGGACTACATGGTCTATTCTTCATTCCTTTTATTCGACACCTGAGACGACCGACGAAGAAACTCAAAAAGACAACATCATCAGAGCTGCTGCTGAACTTATCAAAAGTGACATTAAGAAGATAAACACCAGCAGAAAAGAATACCCAAGTCCAGACAGCACTTTCTCAATTACAGCAAACCTTGATTTTGTGCCAAAATCCTTGCAAACTTTCCTCGGAGAGATCTTCAGTGGAAAGGACACTGATGTGAAGGTTGCTTCAATCGGCCAAGCAATTATGCAAGCAGCTCGTCCAAGAATTTTAATTGCTCAACTGCAGATTGGTCTTGGAGTTCAGATGCACCACTGTTTTGGTTCCAAGATCCTGATTGACACGCTGTACTCCCTTGGATTCAGCTCCTCTTACAGAGAAGTAAAGACGGACGAAATGAGTGCGGCTGCCACCCAGGAGATAATCGTGCCAGCCACAGATGAACATTTCATGCAGTACATGGCAGACAATGTCGATCATAACACTGGAACAATTGATGGCCTGAATGCCTTCCATGGAATGGGCATGATTGCTTCCATAACCCCGTTCATCAAAAATAGGTCGTCCATCGCTCTGAAAACAAAGGTTAGGCTGGAGGAGGTCATGAAGAAAGCCCGTGTCAAAATCAGTTTCTACGATGAGAGATGTGAAGGCCTGGCAAGTCTCACCTATGAGAAGTTAAGGACAGTCCTAGTTGAAGACCCTACCAAAGAAGTTGAAGTCCTATGGAAGTCAGCATGGCTGCTCAGTCCTCAGAGACCGTTCTGGTCAAGAGTAATGCAGGCCGTCCACAATGGTGACTTTCCAGGTCAGTCATCTATTGTCTTCTTGCCGATGATTGATCTCAAACCCAGTGACAAAACTTGTATCTATTCAACGCTGTTGTTTCTTTCTGCTGAAGCTAGGCGATACAACAAAACCCCTGTAGTCACCTTTTGATCAGCCCCTGTGGTGGAAGGCCCTCAGCATCATATCAGCAGAAGCAGCTTTCAGTGAGCTACGTTCTGTAGTTCTTCGGCTTGGTCCCTTCCACATGGAGATGAGTTTTCTCGCTTGTATAGGACATCTCATGGCGGAAACTGGCCTGTACGATGCACTATGCACTGTGTATGCCCCAAATGCTGCCAAAGCACATCGGACCTACCAGCAGCACCAGCAGCTCTTCTGAAAGTGATTCGGTGTGCATGCAAGACTGACTGTGACACAAGAAGATGCAGCTGTCGTAAACACGGACTCGTTTATTCGCCTGGGTGTGGAGAGTGTCGACAGTTGCTCCAATTCCCCGTCCAACTTTACTGAATAAGGCGAGGCATATTGAGAAGCAGAGGTGAGAGAATATAAAAGAGTGTGCGTGTGCTTGAAAGCACATGCGTGTGTATTTTTCTCTGTGTGTGTGTGTGTGTGTGTGTGTGTGTGTGTGTGTGTGTGTGTGTGTGTGTTTGTGTGTGTGTGAGTGTGTGTGTGTGTGTGTGTGTGTTTATGCGAAAAAGCACTCGGATTCTATTTTCAACGCGTTTTGTGTCAACTACTGCCGTCATAGATATTAAATAGCTGCATTTCTGAGTCCTCTGAGCCGAGATCTTTCTAACGAGATGCAACATGATAGGCTTATCTTGGAGAACAAAACAGTGTCTTCTTCCACTAATGTATGACGTCACTAATATGCAAATTTCTCGATTGTGCCGATAGTTTGAAACTTAGATTTTGCACTGGGCACTAACCAGACTGTTTTGAGAACATTCCCGCAAAAACAAATTTTGTTGCAAAAACTGGTGGGTTGAAGCATGATTTTTGGCACGGTAACCGCACTAATTGGCCACCACTCTTTCATTCCCGCTTATACGAGGGGGTTACTGTGTTTCTATGAAAATGGGCGTCGTTGTGTGCATGTGTGAGTGTGTGTGTGTGTGTGTGTGTGTGTGTGTGTTTGTGTGCGTGCGTGCGTGTGTTTGTGTGCGTGTGTTTGTGTGCGTGTGCGTGTGCGTGTGTGTGTGTGTGTGTGTGTGTGTCTGTGTGTGTGTGTGTGTGTTCGAGTGTTGAAGTGTAAGTTTCTGTTATTTTTTTTGTCATTGCTTTATCTGTGTGTGTGTGTGTGTGTGTGTGTGTGTGTGTGTGTGTGTGTGTGTGTGTGTGTGTGTGTGTGTGTGTATGTATTTGTGCGAGTGCCTGTCTGCCTGTGTGTGCGTGCGTGCGGGTATAATTGTGCGTCTGTTCCTTCATACGTTTGTTTGCGTGTTCGCGCGTGCCGTGTGTGTGTGTGTGTGTGTGTGTGTGTGTTTGTGTGTGTGTGTGTGTTTGTGTGTGTGTGTTTGTGTGTGTGTGTGTTTGTGTGTGTGTTTGTGTGTGTGTGTGTGTGTGTGTGTTTTCGATGTTATGTGTGTGTTCGACGGTGTGTGTGTGTTCGACGGTGTGTGTGTGTGTGTGTGTTCGACGGTCTGTGTGTGTGTGTGTGTGTGTGTGTGTGTGTGTACCCACTCCCCACACTATGATGAGCTGACTATATTTGCGCCTTGATATTTTATTCATGTTCTTACGTTTTATGCTGTTTATTGTGATTCACCACACCCGAGTTTATCGTAATTGAGATAATAAAGTGTTCTATGTCTATGTATTATGTCTAATACACATGCACACACGCACGTAGGCTACAAAAATCCAATGTTGACTTTGAACTTTATATAAACATACATCCTCTTCACAATTAACGAGGACAAACGTAATTTACAAACACCTAAGTACAACAATTTTTCTGTTTTAAAAATTCGGACACACATTTTCTCAAATAATATGAAATTCGCTGAACTTATCTTCTTTTCACTACACCTTATATCTTGATTCCCAAAAAATGGAGTTCGCTCTGACCAAACTATTTTTGTCCAGCAGTTTTACCGATACACAATCATTAAAAAAACACTACAAAAAGAGTTTTAAGTTAACCGACTTCGCTACCACATAAGGCCACAAAAAAAAATAGGTCTGTTTACGGTAACCCGACCGACCCTATTTTTTTCGCGCGACCCTAGACTTTTTTTTGGCATTTGGGAAAAAAAAAAAAAAAAAAAAAAATCTTTTGGTTTTTTTTGGCAAAATAACGTAAAAATATGGTTTTTTGGAAAAAAAAAAAAAAAAAAAAAATCCCGACCTACCGACCCTATTTTTTTGGCCTATCTTACCGTAAACAGACCTTTTTTTTTTGGCCTAAACAACCTTTTTTTTATTGTCCCCAACATTCTGGTCAACGAAATCATTATTATAGACAGTCATTCTATTTAAGGACAATTATCACAGCTTTCGTTCAACCAGTTAAAAACAACAATTATAGTAAAAGCTACAGCGCGATCAACGTTTGCCCATTTACGAACTCGCGATGAGATTTGTTTCTTCTGGTCACCAAGCCTACCGTTTACAAACGCATGCGCACTAATTGGGATTCCCCCAATTTTCTCGACCTTGACCTCAGAACTCTCGAAGCCACTACTTCGGCGTTCAATTTAGCTCGTGCATACCGAGTAGCTGGCAACTTTGCTTTCGAAGTTCCCACTTCCAATGTCAAGGGCCTCTCGCTTGACATAATTATACGACGATATCGCATCTCAAGGGTCCTTACCCATCCAAAAGAAACCTCCAGCGCATACTACAATTGCAGGACATTCCGTTTTTAAAGGCAGCTCATTGGGAAATTATCTCAGACACAATATCGAAGACGTGAAATGCGTCAATCGAGCAACTGTCGTAACTTGGCTACAATGAGACGGTCTCCTACCTTGCACCATAGACACGGACTGTGACATTCTTGTTTAATTTAGGTGAAATGCTTAAAACAGAGTGACTCAAAAGCGACAGTTCGATCAGTTACTGACCGAAAAAAACGTGCTCGAGTCATTCGGCGAAGGTGGCGAGCTTTCAAACCAGCACGACTGAATAACTCAGAATGCCTTTTTTCATCATGCCTCTATTCTACACGAGTAACATAGTACAGTGGTAACGGTTCCGGACTCTCGTTCAGTTGCTCCGGGTTCAAGTTCGGCCGGGAGCTATATATTTTTTATTAATCTTTTCCTTTTTAAGCCTCCGCAATTGCATTCCGGCTGCAAAAACCGGGTTTTGCCTCTGTGTTAATTTTATTCATTTGCAAAAGAAACCTTCCTATGCTTTGAAAAAATCATATCATGTCTTGACTTTCAACTGTACGCGCGTGTGTATATGTGTGTCACTACGGTGAGTATGTGTGTGTGTGTGTGTGTGTGTGTGTGTGTGTGTGTATGTGTGTGTGTGGGTGTCATATGTGTGTGTGAGTGTGTGTGTGTGTGTGACGTGTCACTTGTGTCATCATAGTTTCAGTGTGTGTATGAGTGTAGATTGAGAGAGAATGAGAGAAAGTGAGAGAGAGTGAGTGTGTGGTTATTTGTTTGTGACTGTGTGCGTGCGTGTATGGGTGCGTGTGTGTGTGTATATGTGTGCGCGCGAGCGCGCGCGTGTGTGTGTGTGCAGTGTGTGGTGTGTGTGTGTGTTTATGTGTGCCGTCAGTGTCACTTGTGTCATAGTGTCAGTATGTGCATGAGTGTACGTTTGTCTGTGTGTGCGTGTGTCGTAAGAGAGACTGAGAGAGAGAGAGAGAGAGAGAGAGAGAGAGAGAGAGAGCGACACTTCTTTGGCAATTTTGGACCAGACAGCGTCTTTATGTTTAACAGTTAGACTGTTCTGAAATTTGGACAGAATAACCGTTCTTTCGTAAAACACTTCTGTCAAGAGTACAGCAATTTCACCATCTGAAAAAGGCGCAGAACGCCCCTCTGTGTCTACTTTCTTTTTGAGCGGCACACGTGCCTTGCCATTTTCGTTGACTGAAATGTTGATAGAAACGTGCGCATGCGTATTAGTAGGGATTCCCCCAATTTCCCCGACCTTGACCTTAATACTCTCGCTGTCACTACTTTGGCGTTCAAGTCAGTTCATGCATTGTGAACAGTTAGAAAGTTGACTTCGGGAGTTCCCACTTCGAAAAGAGGCCTCTACTTCCAGTGTTTCTTACTTCTAGTTCATGCATACGGGCCCAGATGTGCGAGACGCGATAAACATGGCGCTTACGGCAACAAAAAAACCTCAGAAAAAATCAATTCTGCGTTCTTGATAGCAATTTCGTCCAGGTTTACCCTAGTGTTAGCTTTTCTTATTTTTCTCTATCGTCCAAGCCCATAAAATCGAACAAGGCGGATAGCGTTTGGATTTCCCTCTTTGAGATGACTGAGATTGCCCCCCCTTGGATCGATCCGTATCAAGGGCAGTTATTACAGTACTGGCCTTGTGTTCAAGATGTCACCGGTCCGGCAAAGAGAATTCGACGCTTCCAGGCTGAGTGAAAGCGGAAGTCAATTGGAAAGTGTGTGTGTGTGTATGTGTGTGTGTGCATGTGTGTGTGTCAGTGTGTGTGTGTGTGTGTGTGTTTGTATGTGTGTGTGTGTGTGTGCAGGTGTGTGTGTGTGTGCCGGTGTGTGTGTGTGTGTGTTCCATTCATCAAGGTGTTGTTGGATTGTCGTGTCAACCTAGAATATTTCAATGAAAAAGACACTTTAGAGTACACTATGCGTGACCACAATGTTTTATAAGCACACAGGGACTTTTTGGCTTTTGTACCCTTGGGACCCTCCAAAACTTTGCAGTGGGGGTCCATGGACCCTCTAAAAGTTGAAAGTGTGGGTCCCGGGACGCACTAAGAGGGGCGTCCGTGGGGAGCCCTGAAGTCGGACCATTTTACCTACACACTGGACACTTTGTGGAATAGTCGTGAACAAACTGAAGTTCACGCACAACAGTTATGAAGATATTCTCTAAACTCAAATGAATTTCGTTGTAAAGTTACACTTGCGCAATGGCTCTAAAAATTCATCAACGACATGAACGCATTCCTCCATGGGAAATGCTCTGATCCTGCCTGTCGAATTGCTGTATTGGTTTAAGCGTGTTTATTCATTCTCTTTGATACACGTTTCAAACAATAACAACATTAAGAACGTTAACAAGCAGACTGCTTATGGGCACGTTCTAAAAATGATAATCAATACACATTCCGATAACAAAACATGGCGAACAAGTGATAACTTCAACACTTATCTTTCATAACTTATTTCAATATATTTTATACAAATAAGATGACTTAAAGAGAGAGAGAGAGAGAGAGAGAGAGAGAGAGAGAGAGAGAGAGAGAGAGAGAGAGAGAATATATAACAGTGACTGCAATAGATGTAGGAAAGCATTCTCTCTCTCTCTCTCTCTCTCTCTCTCTCTCTCTCTCTGCTCTCTCTCTCTCTCTCTCTCTCTTCTCTCTCTTCTCTCTGTCTTTGTCTCTCTTTTGCTGTATTCGAGTCAAGTCATTGAATGTCTAATGTTGGTTATGGGTATATTAGGTCCTTCAATCTGTTGGGCTTAATCGTCTTAGTTTGGATATCCCTCAGTTTTAAACCCCGTACCGGCTTGTTGAATTGATCCCCGAATTTGGAAACGTTTTTTTGAAATTCCACTTATCTTTCATAACTTATTTCAATATATTTTATACAAATAAGATGACTTAAAGAGAGAGAGAGAGAGAGAGAGAGAGAGACTGCAATAGATGTAGCAAAGCATTCTCTCTCTCTCTCTCTCTCTCTCTCTCTCTCTCTCTCTCTCTCTCTCTCTCTCTCTCTCTCTCTCTCTCTCTCTTCTCTCTGTCTTTGTCTCTCTTTTGCTGTATTCGAGTCAAGTCATTGAATGTCTAATGTTGGTTATGGGTATATTAGGTCCTTCAAATAACCCCTAAGGTCACAATCTGTTGGGCTTAATCGTCTTAGTTTGGATATCCCTCAGTTTTAAACCCCGTACCGGCTTGTTGAATTGATCCCCGAATTTGGAAACGTTTTTTTGAAATTCCACAAAAGTCAGACCATCAGTCCTTCAAAATTGCCACGTTGTAGACCGGTCACGCATAAGCTAAAGTTAAATGTACACCAATTATGAAGTAATTCGGCCACCAGGTGAAGAAGTTATAGTGTTGTGGGTTGCATTGTGTTTTGGGGTCACCCTGTACAACTGACCGCTTTCCCAACGTGTGCCTATCCCGATTAACCCGGAGGCTACCGCCGACACCTAACCAATCAAAGGCTTCATTTGAACACTGCATATGTTCGGTATTCGAAATATCCCCCGGCCGCCGCAACCATCTCTCCGGCGAAGCCGTCTGTCAAAGCAGGGATGGTCAAAGATATTATACAGGCACGAGACCAAGGGTAGGGCGAGAGAGTGAAGGGAGGGGGAATGTTTACAGTGCCGTGTGCCGGGCTGTGAGCAGTGCCCGCCAATGTTTAGCTCAGGCACCGTCGCGGCAGACACGATTTAGTTCTATGCAGGAAAATGCAGCGCGCTATTCTGGCCATCTGGCCAACTGTCGTCCTCATCTCTAAGGCAGACTGATACCAAGAGGTGTAAGTTACAACCGCCTTCAGGCTCAGGCATTTTCAAACGCTCGACTCAAGACTATATAGCATTGAGCAGTAGAATAACTTTGGTTCTCTCGGCCGACACAATGTGTTTCTTCAGTCTCATCACCACATAGTCAAGTTAGTGGGCCCGTCAGCACCACGCAGAAACTATTTCCTCAGCAGGCACCAGGCTCTATACTAGTGGGTATTGGGCAGGACCAGAGACTAGTGACATACAATACTAAGCACCCATCCCATAACCGCTGCCGCCCCTCAGCAACTTTGGTCAAGATGCCCTGGGGACAAACAATAGAGAGAACACGCAGATAACAGAAGGTCAGGGGTGCGGCTGTTTCGCCACCTGAATCCACTTGCCAACAGTCTTGGAGTGCCGTCAGGGACTGTGGAGCACAATGGAATCTGCAAGACCCCTTCATCAAGCCTCCAGAACATTTTAAACAAAACACTCACTGACCGGTGGGGGGTCGTCTAAACATGTGTGATTTGAGGAGCTCTTTCAGTGGCCGCAGGACTCAAGTCTGAAGTGACAGAGCACAGAATCATGGAAGGCCTTTAATTTAACATTTACGCTCACTTGTTACGACTGACATATTTATGATACAAAAGTGTAAGCCGGTGACGATGAGAGCACGAATAAGATAGGTTTGGAAAGACGCAAGGGCCTCTCGGTGTATGCCCTCTGGAGCGGACGCCGGTGGGGGAGCGAATGATGGGGCGAGGATATAGCTCAGTTGGTAGCGCGCTGGATTTGTATTCAGTTGGCCGCTGTCAGCGTGAGTTCGATCCCAGGTTCGGCGGAAATTTATTTCAGAGTCAAATTTGTGTGCAGACTCTCTTCGGTGTCCGAACTCCCCCCCGTGTACACTACATTGGGTGTGCACGTTAAAGATCCCACGATTGACAAAAGGGTCTTTCCTGGCAAAAATTGCTTAGGCACAGTTAATAATTGTCTACCTATACCCGTGTGACTTGGAATAATAGGCCGTGAAAGGTAAATATGCGCCGAAATGGCTGCAATTACTGGCCGTATAAAATTTCATCTCACACGGCATCACTGCAGAGCGCCTAGAACTGTACCCACGGAATATGCGCGATATAAGCCTCATTGATTGATTGATTGATTGATGATGTTAGGGATTTCAACATCTAGGTCCTGGGCCAACAAAAACTCAAGTAGGCCTACATGAGGGGATCGAACCAAGCCCGCCTGCTGTGGTGAGAGAGGAGTGTTTTAACCACATCGAGTCAGTCGCGTACATTATCCCGTGTGGTGAACTAGGACAGACTGGATGCCCAGAAGTTGTCTCGTTTGGTCAAAAATGAACAAAATCGTACTGTCGAATATCATAGTCTGCTGCTTGCAGTGCCGCTAACATTTTATTGGGGCCCCTGTTATCACAACCAAAATACCTATAGACAGACAGACGTCTTTCTGCATAGATATACACACACACACACTGACACACACACAACACACGAGTGACACACACACACGCGACACGTGGCACGCACGCGGCACGGCACGCACACTGACACGTGACTGTAACACACACACACACACACACACACCTATAGTCATTTCGGTCCACATTTATAACACCAAAATCGACGTAGAACAACGGTTAGTGTCAAGTCAATGATTCAGGCGCTCTCTACTCTGCATTCGTTATTAAATTAGTCAGTGAGCCGACTGTGTCATGCCGCGTCTGTCAGAATGGCACACCGGCCTCTTCGTTCATGTAGCAGATACGCCCTTCTGGCAGTCAATCGCTGGCTGGGCGTTTTCAAGCAGGGTGGCCCCTCACGTGCAAATGACCGTGATATTTTTCAGGCAGATGCCCGTCCCTAGTCCCTCCGACCATTAACAATGACCACCCAAACGTCACAATTGATGTCATTTGCTATTACGTTATGACTGGTGTTGCGTCACATCCTGCCCCATCAGCGGGTAGCGGCGGAAGCCGCCTAGAACTGACGTCTGTAATTTGGATGATTGCGCTAATCATCCTCCGTGGCACGCGAACTACCGCCACGACGGATGGTGCTATATAGCGGTCTAAGCGTGAGTTGGTCGACAACAAAGGGTGCATGGGCAGTTGAAACTAAGGTGCTCAGCCTACTAGATCAAGTTTCTTTGAACAGTGGTACCTTTTTACATTCAGTCAAGTTTTGACTAAATGTTTTAACATAGAGGGGGAATCGAGACGAGGGTCGCGGTGTATGTGTGTGTGTGTGTAGAGCGATTCAGACTAAACTACTGGACCGATCTTTATGACATTTGACATGAGAGTTCCTGGGAATGATATCCCCGGACGTTTTTTTCCATTTTTTCGATAATTTTTCGACGTCATATCCGGATTTTTGTAAAAGTTGAGGCGGCAATGTCACACCCTCATTTTTGAGTCACTTGAGAAAAAGTGACTCTATGTAATCGGTCAGTGTTAGTCTGTCCGGCCGGCCGTCCGGCCGGCCGTCCGTAGACACCACCTTAACGTTGGACTTTTCTCGGAAACTATCAAAGCGATCGGGCTCATATTTTGTTTAGTCGTGACCTCCAATGACCTCTACACTTTAACGATGGTTTCGTTGACCTTTGACCTTTTTCAAGGTCACAGGTCAGCGTCAAAGGAAAAATTAGACATTTTATATCTTTGACAAAGTTCATCGGATGTGATTGAAACTTTGTAGGATTATTCTTTACATCAAAGTATTTACATCTGTAGCCTTTTACGAACGTTATCAGAAAAACAAGGGAGATAACTAGCCTTTTCTGTTCGGCAACACACAACTTAACGTTGGGCTTTTCTCGGAAACTATAAAAGTGACCGGGCTCAAATTTTATGTGAACGTGACTCATTGTGTTGTGAATAGCAATTTCTTCCTGTCCATCTGCCTCATATAATATTCAGAACTGCGAAAGTGACTCGATCGAGCGTTTGCTCTTCTTGTTCAATCAAATTGATTGAAATTTTGGCCAAGCAATCTTCGACAAAGGCCGGACTTTGGTATTGCATTTCAGCTTGGTGGCTTAAAAACTAATGGATGAGTTTGGTCATTAAAAATCGGAAACTTGTAATTAATTTTTTTTTAAACGATCCAAAAACAATTTCATCTTATTCTTCGTCATTTTCTGATTCCAAAAACATATACATATGTTATATTTGGATTACAAACAAGCTCTGAAAATTGAAAATATGAAAATTATGATTAAAATTAATTTTCCGAGATCGATTTAAAAACAATTTCATCTTATACCTTGTCGGTTCCTGATTCCAAAAACATATAGATATGATATGTTTGGATTAAAAACAAAAAGAATAGAGATACAGAAAAGCGTGTTATCCTGCTCAGCGCGACCACTACCGCACTATTCTGGCTTGTCGATTTCACTGCCTTTGCCACGAGCGGTGGACTGACGAAACTATGAGTATGCGGTCTTGGTGAAAAAAGCAGTGCGTTCAGTTTCATTCTGTGAGTTCGACAGCTTGACTAAATGTTGTAATTTTGCCTTACGCGACTTGTTTAAATGTCAACAAGTCGCGTAAGGCGAAAATACAACATTTAGTCAAGTAGCTGTCGAACTCACAGAATGAAAACTGAACGCAATGCAACGCAGCAAGACCGTATACTCGTAGCATCGTCAGTATTGCATTTCAGCGTGGTGGCTTAAAAATTAATTGATGACTTTGGTCATTAAAAATCGGAAAATTGTAACAAAAAATAAAAATGTATAAAACGATCCCAATTTACGTTCATCTTATTCTCCATCATTTTCTGATTCCAAAAACATATAAATATGTTATATTTGGATTAAAAACAAGCTCTGAAAATTAAATATTTAAAAATTATTATCAAAATTAAATTGTCGAAATCAATTTAAAAACACTTTCATCTTATTCCTTGTCGGTTCCTGATTCCAAAAACATATAGATATGATATGTTTGGATTAAAAACACGCTCAGAAAGTTAAAACAAAGAGAGGTACAGAAAAGCGTGCTATCCTTCTTAGCGCAACTACTACCCCGCTCTTCTTGTCAATTTCACTGCCTTTGCCATGAGCGGTGGACTGACGATGCTACGAGTATACGGTCTTGCTGAAAAATGGCATTGCGTTCAGTTTCATTCTGTGAGTTCGACAGCAACTTGACTAAATGTTGTATTTTCGCCTTACGCGACTTGTTTGACCTTTCTGTGACCGTGATTGCCGAAATTTCCATTTCTGTGATCGTGATGGGACTTTGCCCGTGATCCGTGATGACAAAAAAATCAATTCTCGTGATCGTGATCGTCATTTGTTTTCGTGATCGTGATGGGCATTATTGCAAAGCATTATATTTTCAACGTACATTTTTCACAGCTGTATCACTCTATAATCCTCTATTAATCAAGGAGCCAATCCCGATTGAAGGGAAGAAAAAACACATTCAGAAATATGATTTTGACAGCGATTGCTTCCCTCACACACAAAAAAAATCCAATCAGAAGGCAAATTGCAAAAGTCTGCCAAACTTCATCCAATGGAAGGGCTTCGTGCAAAAGTTTTGAGTGCATTCGGTCAAATTCGAATTCGAAGATCAAAAATGGCGTGCAGCGGTACTGTCATCGAACTTCTGTTATATTTTGTGGATTTAAGCCAGACCAAAGCAGGCGGCGAGAATGCCTTCCTTGGTGGAAAGGTCAGGCTACGGGTCGGTCTTTCCGAAGACGAAATATCAAGGTATGTTGATCTATGTTGCTCTATGACTGTTCTGAATGTAGGCAAAGATCTTGAAATTTGTTCAAGATCTTTGAGTTTGAGTGAAATCATTGACATTGTCGACATTGCCACGTCCGGCTGTCACTCGCTCAGTGTGACCTCGACTGGCTCGAGATCGAGTCTGCGTGTAGCCAAAACCGAAACTAGAAATGTGTTTTTCATCCCAGCAACGTGGACACGCTTGGCATAGATTCTAATTGTCGCTTCTTTGCATTAAGCTTGGATTTATTTTAGCGCCTGTAAACTTTAATATCAACAATGGGAATTCAGAAACAGTTACAATGGCGGGGAGACGTGCCAGTTTGGGTCACTTGATCCTCATGTCAAAGACGATCAAAGTCATGTTCGTTGGGGATTTTGTCAGGCATGCTACTTTTCCGGTAATTGCCGGAAATCCGATAAAGCCGTTTTCAAAATCCGGTAAAGTCAAATTTATTCCGGTGAAGTTGAAAAATTTCCGCAAAAACGATCCGTGTGAATATCGCGCAACGCGACCGGGCGCCGGTCTCAATGAAGCCAGCGCACAGTTACTGTAGTGTGTTGAATGGTGGTGGGGGGAGGCTAAAATGGGATTTTTAACAAGATCACAACACTATTACAAGCCTGAAAATGATGCCCAGAATGCACCAGATTGCACAGATTTTAACCGTTTTTTGAAAACATTTTCGGGGGGGCATGCCCCCGGACCCCTCCAAGTTGGCTCGCCTGCTTCGCAGGCTCAGGCTTGTGGCTTCGCCACTGGCACTGCGCGCTTCTTTCAGGTAAAACCATTTTGGGCCTGTAGCATTCCTGTTTGTTTTTCAAGGCCATAAACCCAGGCGATGGTGTACCTAAAATTGTATGGCAAAGTTTAAAATAAAGAACCCATCACACATACATGTACTTTAATTTCAATCCACCCAATAGTTTTTGAGAAAATGGGTTTACAAGATTTAGCTCTGGAAATGTGAAATTTATTGTGCAAGTATATATTCATGTGTGTGAGTGAGAGTGTGGGAGTTGAATGTGTATGAGTGTAGAGAGAGAGAGAGAGAGAGAGAGAGAGAGAGAGAGAGAGAGAGAGAGAGAGAGAGAGAGAGAGAGAGAGAGAGAGAGAGAGAAAACAATGAAAACAACATTCTTGTTAATGATTACAAATCATGATATGTATTTCTATGTGTGTATGAAAGAGAATTAAAAAAATAATAATAAAAAGGTGCAACAGTTCTCACTTTGTGTTCAATAAACAATAGATCCCGAGGAGCGAATTACTGTGTGGTTGTGTTTACTTTGACACGTGCTTTCTGTACATGCAACTTTTACCGTGACCGTGATTTGCCACTTGTGTTCGTGATCGTGAAAACAAAAATCAAGGTAACTGTGATCGTGAAAGCTAAAATTTCCCTTCCCGTGATCGTGATGATAACCCCCCCCCCCTTTGGGGCCCTAAGAGAGAGTGTGTGTGTATGTGTCTATAGGCTGTGTGTGTGTTGGTGTATCTGTCTGAATATGTGTGCCTACGTTTTTTGTGTGTCAGTGTGTGTGTGTGTGTGTCAGTGTGTGTATGTCAGTGTGTGTGTCAGTGTGTGTGTTTGTGTGTGCCACGGTGTGTGTGTGTGCAAATGTGTCAGGATAGGTACAGGTGTCAGGGGCGCATCCAGGGGGGGTTACCCCCCCCCCCAGCCTAAATTTTTTTAAAGTGAAAATAAAGAAAAACGGATTGCATGCTCAGATTGCACCAGATTGCCCCATTTCCCTCAATCTTTATCAATTTTGTTCCGGGGGGGCATGCCCCCGGACCCCCCTTGCAGCTGCCCTTTGTCTTCTTAGTGACGGTTTTGGGACGTAGTTGTTTAATTTGTTGGCTCTGGTTGCACAGAATCGTTCAGTTGTCCTTGTTTAGGCTTAGTTGGTAGCGGTGCCTGTGTAGTCCCTGGCCAGGAACAGGACCAATACTGACTGAACACCGTCGAAGTGACTCAGCAGCAGTGCAGTGTCATCTTCCGAGGGTAGCCTACCGCAGCTAGCGGCCTGACATCCTTCCCTGGAGTGTCTGTAAATTCACGAATGCGATTGTGAGGGTGCCCAGGTATCTGACCAACACTGGTTGACTCAGAAAGCGCAAAAAACAAGTCTGGCGGCGGAACGAAGTTCAGGGGTGGATGCTGCAGTGAGTGCTGGGACGGGCGGCGTGAGTGCATACTGGGAGAAGGAACAAGCGTCGGGACAAGCAAGAGAAGAGAGGATGAAAACAATAAAAAGAGAAGAAAAAAAAAAGAAAAAGAAGAAGAGAAGAAGAAGGAAAAAAAAAAAGGTCTTTGTTTTGATCCAATTTTGTCTCCTGAAAATTAACTTTTTGGAAGGTGTATTCGGGGAAGTTTCTTGGCTTAGATTGCACCAAATTACTCAATTTTCCTTGTTTTTATCAACTTTTCCCAAGGAGGTTCGAAAGCTTCTCGCCTTCAACTAAAAGCTTCGCGTCGTCGAATTGTCCCCAAAAGAAATTTGGAAACCCCCCCCCTTAAAAACTATGTGATCCGCCCCTGGGTGTTCAGGCGGAGAGGACAGGTGCGACAAACGATTTTAACCATTGTCATTATGATGTTTCAGTATCTATTGGACATTTTGTCTCTTGTTCCATTTATTATTTGTGTGCGTTTTTGAGTGTGTGCGTGCGTGTGACTGATTGGATTGTGTGGTCGTCTATAGGCCCATTGCAGAAACTCAAGTTATCAACAGCATTTCTACTCGGCGCGCGCGGTATGAGAATCACGGGTCGTAACTCTCTGGAATTGGTCATCCGCCGCCATGTTGGATGCCTTGCACGATCTCTGACAGTGCTTGAGCGTCGGGTGGCGACTCGACAAAAGTGAAAATGACACGTTGTGTGGCATAGGGGGTAAAAATCAAGGGTCTGCCAAACCCGGCAAATGCAGTAGGCAGCCCAGAGATCCCTAAGTACCTCTCCCAATTGTAGTACTTTTCGGCAATATTTACAGTTTCAAATTGCTAGCATAGCTTCTTTGTGGTTTTAGAGAGGTGTTCTGGGGAAACTGAAAGGTAGCCTCGTCAGGGGACAACTATTCAAACCCATATCCTCATTATTTTGATTCTCAATTGAGAATAATCATTTATAGATGACTATTATTCATTTCCCTTTTTAGGATGTACTTGCACATACTGGTGGTTTATTACCCAAATGTCCTCACAGTGACTGAGGCTTATATAAGGCTCGGTGATTCGTGTATTTGTTTGTTCAGCCCATTTCTTTCTTGTGTTTATTCACAAGAAGAAAAACAATAAAGATAATCATTTATGTATGATTTATGGTGGGATTTTTCCTCCATGGTGTGTACTAAGATGTATTGGACTAAATGTACTGTGGTCGTATATTAACGGGTTATATTCCCCGTATGTGTACTATGCGTACAGGTTCATTGGAGGGAGGGTGTAATAGTTGTTTGTTTGGTTTAGCAACGAGACAATTCATCCCTTTTTGGAAGATGAGGGTGGTCCGCCCGAGGGCAGACCGGGTTGTAGGTTCGGGACAATAGATTGACTATTGTCGTTTAGGCAGCTTAGGGATTCTGTTTCGGTTCGCTGAGTGGTCGTGTGGCCGTTTTCGCTGTTGGTTACGGCGCTCGCGCCTTTCCCTGTCTGCATACACAGTGAAATACGCAAAAAGAACAAGAGTGCAATGAAGAAAACTAACAAAGACGGCATCCAATATGGCGGCGCGAAGAGAGTATGAGCGGAGTTGTGCCCCTTAGGGCTAAAGCTAGCCGATCCATTTGATAACGTCACGCCGAGTAAGAAGAATGAATTGGACCTATAGTGTGTCATTTAGTTACTGTGTGTTGTCAGTACTTGTGAGCAGTAGTGATGCGCAGACAAAATAATAATGCCTTATTTTTGGAAATATAATAATAATAAAATGATAAGGCATTATTTTATTAAGGCCTTAAAAGAAATAAGGCCTTATTTTTCGGATTGTCACAGTTGACCCTTTGTACCGTACACAATGATATGGCATGCGCATTGCGGCGTCAGCGAAGAGTGAAACTGAGTAGACTCAGTGTTCGCTCGCAGTTCAATATTTAAAAAAAAAAACTCGTGTAAATCTGGTACGACACAGCAAGCCATATAGTATTCTCTATTTATCCTGCATACGTGAGAGAGACACACGTGAGATAATAACCGTTCAAATCACACGTGTGTATATCATGTAAATGAGTTCATGTCAAGCAAGTCTGGCAGGTACCTGTTTTTCCACTGCTCATGGTGCCAAAGTCACAGAGACAAACATCATTATAGAAAAAAATTTTGCGCTCGCTAATTACCCTCCATGAATCTTTAGAACTAACACGTCTCGCCACACTTTCAGAGTGACGTTTCTTTGCTTTGACGTAATAGATTGCACGAGGCTTTAGAAGTGATCGAGGTTCCAAAACAAGCGTCTTCAATTTAGCTGCCTCGACTGCAGGACATTTTTAGTAAAATACACGTAAGTACAGTATGTAGGATCAACAGAATACTACATGGCTTGCTGTGTCGTACCAGATTTACACTCGTTGCTTTTTCAAATAGTAAACAGCTCGCTTTCGCTCGCAGTTCAATATTAAACAAGTCGCGTAAGGCGAAATTACAACATTTAATCAAGCTGTCGAACTAACAGAATGAAAGTGAACGTAGTCCGCCGCTAGTGCAAAAGGCAGTGAAAGGGACGAGCCTGTTTGGCGCGGTAGCGGTTGCGCTGTGCTTCATAGCACGTTTACTGACTGTACCTCACTTCGTTTTAACTTTCTGAGCGTGTTTTTAATCCAACCATATCATATCTATATGTTTTTGGACTCAGGAACCGACAAGGAATAAGATGAAATAGTTTTTAAAACGATTTCGGAAATTTAATTTTAATCATAATTTTTATATTTTTAATTTTCAGAGCTTGTTTTTAATCCGAATATAACATATTTATATGTTTTTGGAATCAGAAAATGATGAAGAATAAGATGAATGTAAATTTGGATCGTTTTATAAATTTTTGTTATTTTTTTTACAATTTTCAGATTTGTAATGACCAAAGTCATTAATTAAAGGCAGAGTAAGCCTCCCGTAAACCATCACAGATACGGTCAGGCCTTTACACACAGTACAAACACCATTTCATTTAAACACTCACCAATTGAGAACATCCTAGGTGCCCTCCGTAAAGAGCGAACAATTTTCAAAGAATTTATTTTTGCGTGGTTTATCTTACCCCTGAGCCATCGTGAACCCGTGTGATCCAGTTTTCCCTTTTTACAATGCAGTCGTCATAGTTAGTCATTTGAATGCGACTCGACGTGAGCTTATCTACAATAGCACGGTTTTTTATGCACGAAACAACGGCTGTGGTTCACAAGAACTCTAGCGATGGCTTTTGACTGTTGAGAGGAACGGCGATTTGCACTGATAAACCGGCCGTCGTCTGCTACGACCCTTGCGTGACCCTGCTTCCGGGCTTTTCTTTTTTTAAACTTTCACAACTTCGAATTGTTCTGATCTTGTCTTGATGAAAAACGAATTCTTTTATGATTAAAGAATGTTTGTGTAACAAGCTGTCAATTTATTATTTAGATTTTAAAAGTTAGGTCTTAGCGCAAAAACGAGGCGCCGTTGTTGTTAACGGAACAAGTCTACGAAAATAAATTCTTTGAAAATGTCTCACGCTCGACAGAAAGCAGCCAGGATGTTCCCGTTCGGTGAGCGTTCAAATGGAAGTATGCTTGTACTGTATTTAGACGCTCGGGGAGCTCTGTGATGGTTTACGGGAGGCTTACTGTGCCTTTAATTTTTAAGCCACCAAGCTGAAATGCAATACCGAAGTCCGGCCTTCGTCGAAGATTGCTTGGCCAAAATTTCAATCAATTTGATGGGAAAATGAGGGTGTGACAGTGCCGCCTCAACTTTTACAAAAAGCCGGATATGACGTCATCAAAAGTATTTATCGAAAAAAATAAAAAAATATCCGGGGATATCATTCCCAGGAACTCTCATGTCAAATTTCATAAAGATCGGTCCAGTAGTTTGGTCTGAATCGCTCTACACACACACACGCACAGACAGACAGACAGACAGACACACATACACCACGACCCTCGTCTCGATTCCCCCTCTATGTTAAAACATTTAGTCAAAACTTGACTAAATGTAAAAACAACTCGTGTAAATCTGGTACGACACAGCAAGCCATGTATTCTCTATTTATCTTTGTTGCCAGCTCATTGAAGACTAGACTTGTGCACCTGACTCATCGGCAGTGGCCTTCTGGACGCACATACACACGGGGCCGTCACACCGGGCAATATCCGGGTGGGGCAAGGGGGTCTTGCGGGGATGAGGGGTGTGGGGTCGTCGGTGCCGACGCCGCCGCAAGTTTTGTGTGTGATTCAACGGTCACTGAGACGGCGACGGAACGGACCGGCGGGTCAGCCACAGAGGCCACTCAAGTTACTAAACTAAACACTATACTGAAAATTATGTCACAGCCGGCTAAGGTTGCTGAGACTGACTTGAGGCGCAATTCAGTTGACGGATCTTTGATGAAAAAAAGCTTGATCAGTCACTAGGCTCATTATTTACGTTAGAGGTTTAAGGCGCAGACAGGCTACCCGTCAACACTCATTGCCGTAATTTAATTGTTCATTGTATGGTTAAAATTGTCATAATAAACCATCCAACAATCATTAGTTGTTCTGTCACACCGCATAATCATACCGCGCGGCGCGCATGCATTGCAGTCAGTGTTACAGGGCTCGCAGTCTTTTGTACATTCAAACAACACACAGCGCGTACACGCCCCGGCCCGCAGCCTGCCTGAAAGTTCAACAGACAGCACAACAATTGCCCTGGAAACGATTATTTTAAATGTCGAGATATCGTACACAATGCAAAACAATCGAAACTGCGTGCTCGTCAGAGCAAATTGTAACAGCAACAAGAAAGATAACTCTTGCCCACGCTTGACACACTCATTACGATTTGTAAGAATATTCCTACGCCGAAATTTGTGTACTGAATAATATCTTTGAAAAGAAAAGTTTGTCAAATGCTACAAGTACAACCGAGGTATATTAATGAAAATGCTGACACCATGTCTATGCTTGGCTAAGTAAGCGCGCAAACAATCTGGAACTATATTTCTTCGCGGAAGCTCACGCTGATGATTCATACGGCAATGTAGCAGTGGCAAGACGGCGAGAACGCAGGAGAGGAAGAGAATAGTCCCTCTACGGTTTTACAACCACACGTACCCTGACAGTTGAGCGTGCGCGGACAACAGAATCAGTGATCGCTGGACAATCCTATCAGGAATTATACCATGAAGCTCCTCAGCTTTCTTCTCGTGCCGGCAGTGCTTGGTAAGTACACTTTTTATGGTGGTTGTACTGTAATCAGCTAGTGCATTTTTTTCTGTTGATCTTGACAGACGAATGTATCTTATTGCTTCCCTCCCTTTGCCCACACAGTTTTTTCCAATCGATGTAACCGTCAAGGCAGCGCTGCGTAGCTTCTTTCCGCAACGGTCGTGGTTTGCCAGACAACAAACGCATCCCTGTGTGTGTCCCCTTGTCCCCCCCCGACTGGCGCTCTAGTTTTTGTTTGGACACACTCGTTAGAGCTCGATTTGAAAATGTAACAGTTGTAGTTTGGTCCACTGGCGAGTATTGGAACAGTACACTGTTCAGTGTGTGGCTGTGTGTGAGAAAGGCGAAGAGAAAATTCCGCGGGTCCACGATTATCAATAATTATGTACATTAGTCCGTCCACTGGGGTAACCTGTGATCTTTATGCTGACTCCCGGTCCCAGCCATGGGTTTTGGCTTCCGTACACTCTCAGCACGAACTCAAACGTGTCCTTGGGTCTTCAGATTATAGTGAATTTATACTAGCGGTTAGAGTAGATGAAACCTGCACTTTTCTGTTTGTCACACTCTAATTAACAGTAGCGCGGAGTCTATGAAGCCGACACTGTGGTTGTTTATTCTGTCAGGATTGCTTCTTTCATACTGTGTCCCAACTCACGTGACAAATAGTCCTGAGTATACAGTCTGAGAGTCCCATTAATCTTGGTTCATGCAGATGTCTATTACGTTCTTGTATAATTAACTTGTTAAGTTGCAAAGATTGCAGCATCAAGTCTCATTGAATGGTTTACAGTGCATGTTAAAAATACTATCACCACAAAGACCTACTAGTAGTAGTAATGCATTGCATTGGCCACAAACTATTTTTTTTACATTTCAATAGCTAGTAATTTGGTGTAAAGGCTACTAAAGCTGGTTTTAATCAGAGGAAATTCTGTCCTTACCCTCCAGTGGAAAATGTTACATGTAAAAGCAACCAAAGCCATGGCATTTTTTGTTAGATTTTTGGAGAAGATGTAACATTACCGCAATACCAGACAAAAAAGGCTATAGTGTGTGGCAGATCTGATAAATTTGACAGTTGTCATTATTGAAGTGAAACACAGCTCTCCATTACCATGACATGCCGATGCTCAGATGGAACTGAAAGCTACCCAGTATTGTAGTCTGTACTCCAGTTTTAATTAATAGACATCATTCCGTGATTGACCCTCCCATGACAACACCATAGTTATTGCAGTAAACAAACAGCAGGCATGAGTGAGCTTTCGGAAGCTAGTGGAGAGTTAATTAATTAACACACACTGCAAAACGTCAGCGTCCCGCTAGGTGACCAGTCCCCCCTGACTAGGTTTACATCATAGATAATGGACGGCCACCATGCAGTCCCATGATTCACGTGCACCCCTTGCATGCTGGGATGACATGGGGAGCAAGGGGGCCGCAACATTAATCAGGATTGGGGCAATCATGCAAATGAAGTGGGTGATATTTTTTGGTTTGGACTGGCCATGTGCCATGCACTGGCATCGCCTGATATCATTATACTGATGAGCTGCTTAGTTTTTGTATAGCCTTGAGGTAGAGTGTGCAGCTGCATGCGCTGACATCGCTCTGGCTTGATGAATTTGTTGCTTGTGGGTGTGGTGGATTCTGATTGGATGAATACAGTAAAACAGTTCACATTTTGTTGTTTTTAGCTAGCAAATGATGTCCATATCGACGTTGTCATGTAATTTTGCTGTAACTAATGTTTGACACATTTTCAGCACAAGCCCAGAGATTATTTTTATTATGAAATAGTGTGTATTGTACCTGGCATGGATAGAAAGATAAAAGAATCGTTTTTTAGTGGATGTTTCTCATGGACAATGATTTACCTAGTCAAAGACGTCAAGATCTCCATGAATAGACTTGCGCCAAAATTCCAGGATGACAACAATATATCATACTATAGCTTATTTACTTGTAGAACTTTGTACTGATGCTCTTTTTCTCGGTCTTAGATGTAATTAATTTTAACCACAGCTTTGACTGCTGTTATTATTTTCGGTAAATTTAAAAAAAAAGTCACTTAGATTGAGTTAGAGTGATTGTGTAATTGACTCTTCGAGAGGTGAATGTTTATTACCAGAATGACGCGCAAACACCCCCCTCCCCGACACACACACACACGCACGAACATCCCTCCTGGTATTCGAGTTAAAGCTAATGTTCTTTAAAATGACTGTATCATAGACTATGCTCTGTAGATATATATTATATATATTTCATTAATTGAAATTTAGCCATTTCTTTATTTTCGGTTTATGTTTTACATCCTCGTTTTTGAGAATTACCTAGGATAGTCCTGAAAGACCCTGACAAGTCACTTGGCATAGGCAGTTTGCTATTGTGACAAAACTTCATGTTCTGAGAAGTTTTTCTATAACTGAGTCTCCTAATCTGTTTGTCGTGTCATCTAGTGTAATTATTGGTACTCGTAGATGACTCGAGGGAATAAAAAAGTCTTTAAAAATATTAAAGCCATTGATGATTGAATCCATTATGATCAATGGTTCATGAAGATTGTCTTTGTTATAGTTAGTCTACTTGAGTTTTCACTGTGAATAATGAATACATTGGTTTTTGGCGATGGTATACATCATTGCATGTATTCTGTGTTGATTCTGACATCCAATGGTTCATTTATAATACCTGCTGGCCATACAAGTGTACACATAACTCACTAACTGCAGGAGACACTACAATTGAAAGTTCCTTAGTAAGTGATGTCTGAGTTAGTCAAACTCTGGTAGAGGTAGTGAGGCGTGATCCCAAGTTAAACACAGGCAACACTGTGTGCTACATTAGTTTACCACTGAGTTTGATAGTTCTGTGCTTCCTCTTTCCTAAACAAACTTTTTAAATGTTTTCACCGTGAGTTATCCAGTTATTTTGTTGGTACGTTAGCGGTTACGGTTGGCTTGTGTTGTTTATGAAATTTTGTACATGTATGTATTCAAATGTAAATGGGATTTATTGTAAAATGTCAGTGTTCCTATCACTGACATTTGTCGCCCATTGGAGTTTTGTGATAATAGTTACTAATGCTACTCATCCTGCCTGCTCTAGTTCATTCTGTAACTAGTAAAAGAAACTCTCGCTCTCGATGTCTATTAGTCACTTTACTAGGAGAGGAGCGGAAGCACTGAACCAAGAAGCACTTTGAATATTGTATTGCAAAGTACTTGCGACAACAAAGGTTTGGTGGCTGCTGATGTCAAATGGTGGTATTTCTTGTACTTTAATTTCTTATTAATATCTGTGATAGGGAAGCTGATTAAGTGATAGGGAAGCTGAGTAAGTGGGATTTTCAAGGATCCAGACATTTATGTCAGTATTGTTATTGTCCCGTTCATTGTTAATGTGCAGCTGTCACTTTGTCGTGGTTCACCAGGTCGAGTTATTTTGGACAAGAGCAAGGATGCATGTTTCCGTTACTCCATTGTTATGAGTACAGACTTGTCTTGTAGTTGTAGGAAGGAAGGAATCACATGAGAGTCATCTGTGGCGTGTGACTGACTGACATTGCGGGTTTGGATTGGTAGTGGTATATATGTTACTTGTTAGGGGGAATCCCCGGTTCTGTTCTAATAAATGAATGAGGTTTTCATTTAGGACCTTTTTTTCCTGGATGTCTTTGGGTTAATCCTGCAAATTTGCCTCCATGTCTCGACGGTGGAACCCTGGCTGTCTATTCTCCTTATAATTTGAATTTGGAGGTTTAATTCAGGATCTTGTTTTCATAGATCTGTGTATGTTTTCTTTTTTTTCGTCAATCCAGCAGATTTAAGACACTTGAGTATTTTTTTCAATTTGTTGGCGTTAAAAGGTGAGGGGCACTGAATTTTTAAATTTAGTATTCATCATTGATTGAGACTGAGAGGCAGCGTGATGAAGTGGTGTTTCCCCACCCGGTTGCAGGAGACAATGGGCATGGCCCCAGCCACCCGGGGTGAATCAGAGCTGCGGCAGACATTGGAACAGCTGCCGCTGCATGGCGCTCAGTGACTAACGGGTGTAACTGTAATACTGCCGCTCTTCCCTGTACACAGTCTGCCACGGAGAACTGCCAGCAGGATTCGACAGAGAAAAGCAAATAATGCCTCGGGGCAGGGAACGGTTTCAAGAACTGTCTTATTTTGCTGGGGCGTTTGGGATTTCAGGATGTGTCTGCTAGGGCGTGGGCGTCTTTCTTTATCTTCAGTCTTGTTTAGACTTTCATTTGTGCCATATATTTGTATCTCTGTATTTCTTTTGTTTGCCTGATGGCTTCATTTTTTAAAGGACAGATGAAAAGTGTAGCCCAGCCTAATATACCATATACCTCGTAGTTGTACAAATTAAAGTATCACTATCAGCATAATAATCTCTCCAAACCTGTTAAACTTTACAGCGAAATACTTTGCCTCTCTCTCTCTCCGGTCGCGGTCCTTGTTTTCAGTTTCCACTTCTGTCGGACATGTGGTTTAATAAGGGCTGCGGTTTTGCGTCCACAAGTCCCATGAGTCCAGTGAAAGTTTCTTTTTGTCTTTCTTCATTGTGCGTTGGAGAAAAGAAAAGAAGGCGATCGATTTTTCACTGCGAGGAAAATGGAGATGGCGTGCTTTGTGCTTCAATTATCCGATCTCAAATGCGGACTGCGAAATAACAAGTTTGCCTGCTTTTTTCGCCTGCGACTTATACGCTGCTGGTTTTTCAGTGGTTTTGCGCGTGTGAAGAACTTTTGGGGAGGGGGGGGGGGGGGGGGGGGCTGGCTGGCTTTGAGTTCCCGCTGACAGTGACAGGCGGCTGAATTATTTATTTGGCAGAAGTTGGTGACAATTTTCGGGGAATATGCGAATGCTGGATCATCACAGGTTTCTGAGCGAGTTTGGAAGATTGACGATTGTGTTTCTTTTTCTTGCTTCGTTTACACTGACAATATGTAGTATTTTTCTTTTTTAAGAATTGGCAACTATCATCAAGGACATTTGTATCGTTCTGTTTATATATATCCTGGTTTTCCACCTTTGCCTATCAAAAATCGGAGTACCTATCAGGGCCAGAGGGAAGACTTATTCACACAATTATGGCATTGTCCAACGGAGCCGGCATATTGTTGGCAAGCAGTCTAATCTGTGTGCAAGACAGGAAGTGCTATAGTATAACTTGCCTGTGTCTGGCCAATGACTCACTTGTGTAGCCGTTATGGAGCCGTCATTGATGCTTTGAATTTGTCATAGGACGAGCGCTAGCACAGATCCTACGCTGCCCCCTCTAGAATAGAGGCTTGCGTTTTGCCGTCGGCATAATGTTCGTTGTATCGATTTGGGGGGGGGGGGGGGGTCTTTGCCGGGTTATTGCCTGTCTTCCTCGGGAAGTTTACCATTTAGTGGCATTAATCTTCCCGTCTGTCAGACTTCTGTGTCTCATCCCCCGTGTGCGTCTCAGCTTTCCACCGTCCTGCTACTCAGACTCGACTAGGTAGAGTTGCCAAATCATGATGCAGTGTTGCTTTCTCGGTTGTTTTGTGACACCCACCCACCCTCTCTCTCTCTCTCTCGAATGCCTTTCTAATTCGTTTTGAACTTGAAGAAAGGCGGTCCTCGTATTACAGCTCGATGTGTAGCCGGCCTTTTCATATTCTGCCGAATCGACATGGTGTAACAATTTTCAACGGTTTGGTTGGTCTTTGGCATTCAAAATGTAGTTTTACCCTCCCCGCCCAACACTCTCTCAGTCGCTGTCACAGTGGAAACGATTTTGGATGGGTCTTTGACATTCAACTGAAGTTTCCCCTACCCCCTTCAATCCTCTTCGTCCCGGTGGAAAAGAAATATGTCGATGCGAACGGGCAGGAACGGACGGGTGTTCTGTACGTGACAGGGGATACACACACAAAAACACAGCGCAGTTGTCGACGTCAGCAGCGAGGCGGAATTAAACATACCCGTACGTTGCCCTCGGTAGGTTCCACCCCCGCTGTTTTTACTTCCAGGTGGAAGTCAGGACTACTACTGCCCCCCCCCCCCCCCCCCCCCCCCTCATTACCATAACTCCTACTAAACCACTAAGTGTGGGCTTTAAAAAGGTTGGCTTTTCCTGCAGTAAAGCGTCTGCGCAATGTAACAGTCGATGCGGATTTTCTACCTGTGTCTTTTCAGGTCTTCTTTGCCTGAAAACCGGTGTTGACGGCGTAATTATTATTAATTAGGCTCTTGTAAGTTGTATACTTTGCCCCCGTCAGTCGCCGGCTTCAAGTTCAACTGTACAATGTGTGTAGTGTTAGGAAGGGTTTAGGTGGAATTCTTGGGATGTTTTTGTCTGGTACATTCCTTCTGAGTTCGAGACTTCAGGGTTTCAACTGCAGATTTTTTGCATCGTTGCTGGAGGTTACTGGGCGTGTTTTCTGTTGTTTTTACTTCACAAGAGGAGAGACTAATAGCGGGAAATCCCCACGGTATCATTGGATGTAGGCGTAGTGGAGGGTCTTGTCCTGCTAATAACCAGCTAATCAGCCATACTACAATCCGCAATATTAACTAATAGGCATCGCTGCATCTCCATGCATTCTTGTCATGTAGGCGTAACGCAAGGAGGGCGCGGGTTATGCTGTGATGATAACGTTAATGAAGCTAAATGATCATACAACGTTCCACAGCCAATTTGCTGGAGTAAGCGTGCTCGTCAAGAAGCCCTGCTGCGGCCTCCAGCTTCTGACTTCAGTCCATCCAGGCCTTTCATGAGCGGGCACTGCTGATTGCTTGAGCCAATATTATGACCTCTCAACTTGCACGCTCTGTGTTTACGACCTAAATGTTGTGAGCTGCAGAGAGAGAAGAAAGCGCTGCGATTCTCCCTACCTGTCCACTGTTATGACGCGCTGTTTGCACGTGCAGATCGTGCTGTCGATAAAACGGCTGGCACTTTCAGCCGCGTACTCTCCAGCAGCAAGTCTGGCGGCGATTATTTGCGTCTCACCTGGCTGTCTTTAACGAGCTGCAGCTGCAGGTGTGTTAAAAGAAATACGCGTGGTATAGACATAGAGAGATAGTTAAAAACTTAACCAGCACGCGCACCATGGATGGTTGACTTTCCCCTCTCCCTTGCATTTTAGCCTAAACTGGGTTGTAGAAATTACACGTAAGTGCCATCACTAAACTGACTCGGCAAATTGAGATAATACTGTTTGTCTACAGTTTTTCACTAGAATGCTGCTCTTTTTTCCCATTAGAAAACAAAAACAACGGTCGAAAAGCAGATGGAAGCCGTTCCAGTTTCATTGAAGTTACTACAGTAGTTGTAATTATGCAGTTAACTCCCTTTTGAGGTACCACCAGTTCGAACATTTCCATATTGACCGCCGTTGGTCCCACTTTTAGATAGATACAGTAGTTGGTTGTACTACTACTCACTATTACTCGTTGGGGAGGGGGTGTTGTTTGAATGAGAGGGCCCTAAGTTGGTAATCGGCAGATTCATAGTTTGAATTAATGTACACTATTGAATGAATGTTGAGGTCCAGACTACAAGAAATAATTGACATACAGTCCGAAACAGGAGATGAAGAGAACAATAGAGGAGTGGAACAGAAATGGTGTAGGTTATAATGACCAAAATGCTGACGGTCAGACTTGTATAAAGATGGTGCGAGATAAAGGTGCTAGAACGTGGGAATCAGGAGGGGCGGTGTTGCCGTCACAGATGGGACAACACGATATCACACGCTGCCGCCCTCCCCGGGGTCCTGATAGGCCGATACATCACTGAGACTCAAACTCACACCAGGTCAACGATAGGGAACCAGACGGTAAAGTTACTGTCCACTTTCTTCTGATTGTGTGATTGATAGCTCATGGTTCCACAACTTCCAGACTAGTGGTGATTGTTGATTTTGTATCTTCCACATTGGTTGCTATTGTTTCCACAACTTCGACATAGTGTTTTGTTGTTGTTTCCACACCGTCTACATTGGTTGCTTTGCTTCCAGCTCCACGACTTTGCAGATTGATGGTTCAAGTTCGAAAACTTCAACATGGACAGCTGTTTGTTCCGCAAGTTCTAGATTGACAGATTATTTGTCGCAGATTGATTGCTCTTGTTTTAACCATTTTTAGATTGATCGATTTTGTTTCCACCACTTCTGGAGTTGTTGATTTTGTTTCCGCAACTTCGCGATTAGACTGAAGATTTCACTACTTTCGGGTTGATAGATTTTGTTCCCACAACTTTCAGATTGTTAGGGGCTGTTTCCACCTCTTCAAGAGAAAATTGATTGCTGCTGTTTGCACAACTTCTAGATTGATGACTGATGTTTCAACAGCTTCAATTTCAAAAGTGGTAACTGTTGGTTTCACAATTTCAAGATTTATAGCGGTTCTTCCTTTATGACCCGCGAGGAGGGCTCATACAATGACGGTTACTGCTTCCAGAGCTGGGCTGACTATCGCTCGTAGCCGTTGTGAGACTTACTCAAACCAAAGGCAAAGAGTGTTACCCGAACACTCTTTGCTCAAACGTTGAACTGATGTAATGCTTTGGACTTAGAGTTTGCCCTTCTTCAAAGAATTATATTTTCACGCTGCCATTGGAACTTGGAAGCTAGCTCAAACACGCCCTATTTCATCCAAAACAAGGTGTAAAGAAATTTGATTATATCGAGCGCGAGGAAGATGCCGCACAGCAAGTAAATCTGCCGCGATGCTTTGCTTCAAGAAAGATAGTGTAAACATAAACTCTTCGGTGTAACAAGCTGTACAGTACGATTTTCTCCTTGAGCGAGAAAGCCAGGCTTTTCGTTTCCGTGATGTTAACGAACCGCCCTCCCCCAGCCCCTCCCCATTTAAATTCTTCTCTCCGATTCTCTGCCGTTCCCTTGCCAGTAAAACTGCTGTCGGTGGTGATAAGGGGGTAGAGGTGTGGGCAGGCTGCATCACCCCGGGACGTCCTATTGAAGCGGACAGGTGTAGTGTACCTGTTACGGTAGCTATGTGGCTAACAAGCCCAAGAGGGTATCTGTGTGTATGTATATGTCGTATCCATCCTGTACAATTTGCGCATTATGTACAATGAGCAGCATATCTTGCACATTGTATACAATGAGCAACAAGTTTTGCTCATTGTATACAATGAGCAAAACTGTTGCCCATTGTATACAATGAGCAAGACCATAAAGTTGCACATTGTATACAATGTGCACCGAGTGAGCAAGATTGTTGAATGGCGTTCAAGCTACACTGATATAGGAATCAGAGTGAATGGTTGAATGGAATATGTGAGTAAAGTGTTCAAATAACGATGTTTGTTATGTTTAAGCATTGTTTTAATTCTCATTTCGCTAAAACTATACAGTGCATTAGGAATTTAATTAGCTCTCATTAGCTGACGTTGTTGTTTCTATCTCTTACTTTTAGCATGACATGACAATGTGAGCGTTATTATGAACGAATGTTATGTGTGTGTGCGTGTGTTGAAACAACATTAATTGTTGTATTTGTTTTTATTGTTTAATTAAAGGGGCAGTCAACAGGTTGCTGTCGTTTCATGTTTTCGGGCCAAAAAGAGATTGCTTACTCTTTACTCTTTACTCTAGGTAAATGTAACAAAAAATATATTTAAAAAAAAGAAAAGATTTTGAATATTTTTTTGAAAAAAAAATTGTTTTGGATTTTTCGTTCCATTCTTTTTCTTATCACATGCACGCCAGTTCAAAACGCCGAAAGCAAAAAAACAAAACGCATGCATATTGGTCAAATTTGAAGCGAGTTACGGCCGTTTTAAAATAAAAAAATATGACGTCATTCTACTTCCACTACAAAGTTAAATGTTATTTCCAGCCAAACTAACAGCGCTATCGATGTGCGGTTTCACTAAAGTGGTTCCTATGCATCAAAGAATTTTTTAAAACAAAGTTGTTTTTAGCTGTTTTCTGCCCCTTTAATTTACAATAATTAAATTCTTAATACACTGTTTAGTTTTAGCGAAATGAGAATTAAAACAATGCTTAAACATAACAAACATCGTTATTTGAACACTTTACCATTCACTATGATTCATATATCAGTGTAGCTTGAACGTCATTCAACAATCTTGCTCACTCGGTGCACATTGTATACAATGTGCAACTTTATGGTCTTGCTCATTGTATACAATGGGCAACAGTTTTGCTCATTGTATACAATGAGCAAAACTTGTTGCTCATTGTATACAATGAGCACGATATGCTGCTCATTGTACATAATGCGCAAATTGTACAGAATGGATACGACATATACACGTCGTGTAGCATTTCCCTCAAGGTGGCTCCCCGCAGGTGTGTCTGCCACAGTGCAAACCCCCTTTTACGACATCCAAACATCTGACAATTGGGGAGTCTTCTTCTTCTTCTTCTTCTTCTTCTTGGCGTTCGCAGAGGTTACACGATCAGTCCAGCACTGGTGATAAATGTTGTCGTTTTCTCCAACTCCTGTCGACTGCCGTATAGTTTGGTCTGCAAGGGAGTTGGTGACGGCCACACTTCTTTTCGTTCCTCATCTAGTAAGGGACATCGCTGTAAGATGTGTTCCGCTGTTTGGTCTTCTTGACCGCAGGCACAGGTTGGTGATGGCGCCAGGTTGAACTTTCGGTTCATGTGAGCATTGAGCCTGTTGTGGCCAGTACGCAGCCTGATGAGGTTGACTTGCTGCTCTCTAGACATTGTGTGGTAGTCATCTCTGTTTGTCCTTGGCCTCATCAATGCCTTGATGATTGTCTTCTGCTCACTAAAGCTGACACTGTTTTCAGGTTGGTCTTCTACGGCTTTGTGGAGTCTTAAAACAGAGGTTTATTGGAAGAGGTTATGGACCTAAATTCTGAACAAGTAAGGTCTTGAAAGGGTGCAGGTCTTGCATTGAGGGGATGATAGCACTGTACCCCGTTATCGCTCAGTGCCCCACACGCTATATATATAGTACCCAGGCTTGCTTGTCAAAGATTTATGTTGGTGATAGTCAGAGCATAGCCTACACCCCAGGTTTACTTTTCGCGTGTACTGTTTGTGTAGTGCGTTGGGCCTTTGCTATGCTTGACATGTACGAAAGACAGGTGTTTTGTATGTAATAAAGGCCGCAGTCAGCAGAGAAATGGGTGTTTAATGTAAAGTCTTGAATTGGACATGGATTGTTTGAAGTTCAAGCGTGGAGAGATGAAGTCAGCCGTATTCGGTTTCCTTAGCACAGGACTGAAACTGGACCTTTTATGAGTGTGTAAGCTACTACAGAGCAGTCAGGTCCACAATTTATTCCTTGGCTTTTAATTAAAAAAAAAATAGACATATCCACCTTTGGAAAGGAGGGTAGTTTCGCGGGACTGGAAAACAGATTCATTTTCATTTCTCTTTAGGATCAACTGGATTAGTGTTTCCACCCCGAAGTCGGAGGTCAAGGCTTTCGGTGGAGAAAGGAGGAATGCCAACAGCTCAGTGTTTCCTTTCTCTTTAAAGCCTGCTAGACAGAAAGAGGTGGGAGCAGGGTGGGTGTGGGGGATCGAGATCATTCTGCTATATCAATAACCAGACATATTTTCGCGGCAGAACTGGGCTTCTGGCCAAGATGAACAGACAGGCGAAGCTGGCACTCTCTAGGCTGTGCCTGGCGTGTGCAAGAATGCACGCACGTGCACGATGTAAAGAATTGTTCATGTCGGTACAAAAGTGTGACGGTCATCTGGTCTCAGTCACAGCAATTACTGATGCTGCTCCTGTACATTCACCAGTCCCTTTGATTGTACCCCGTTTAATAGATTACCGGGGCTGGTATCTTGTCTCACGTTGTTACATTGCCTTGCGCGCAATTTCAGTGATTGTGTGACGGAGAGTCCCTTGATACCAGTCAAGATTATTGTACGACTACACGAATTTGACAAAAGCTTCACAGATATTTTTCTTTCGATTGACCAGAAGGTCGAAGCATTTCTTGTTTTTGTAAAAGATCAACCTTGACACGAATGAAGGCTTTTGCAAAACAAAATAAGAATCAATCAATCAGTATGAGGCTTATATCGCGCTTATTCCGTGGGTACAGTTCTAAGCGCAGGGGTTTAAAAAATTTTTTCGCGCACATTTATTTATATCGCGCACATTTATTTATGCCGTGTGAGATGGAATTTGTTTTGCACAATACATCACGCATTCACATCGGCCAGCAGATCGCAGCCATTTCGGCGCATATCCTACTTTTCACGGCCTATTATTCCAAGTCACACAGGTATTTTGGTGGACATTTTTATCTATGCCTATACAATTGCCAGGAAAGACCCTTTTGTCAATCGTGGGATCTTTAACGTGCACACCCCAATGTAGTGTACACGAAGAACAAACAGAACAAATAAATTTGTAGAAAGAGCATCGACCATTCTTTCGTACACTGGTTTTGCATTTCAGTTGCCTACGGCAAGCACCCGTTATACCTCTTGTGTTTTCGGAATAAATCCATATAAATTATAATGTGGAGCCATGTATTCACGCTCTAGTGAGCATGGGGTAAGGGGGCTGACTTGTTGTTTCGCGCGGTCAAGCTAAAGAGCTCTCGCCACGGGTGACTGTATTTTAGAGTCGATCCCTGAATGGGGGCCCATTATGTGGAATGGTCGACTGTTGGTTACGTCACACACCACTTAACGCCTGTGGCTGCTCTTCTGTCCAATGAGCAATATATTGACCGCGGTGGTTCATGCGACAAATGCCCATATGGCACTGATGGTAGTCAGCGCTGCAAGTTTTAGTGACTGGTGACTCTTACCAGACTTTGGCTCCACGTTGTCTGCAGTGTTCTGCGTGTTTAGACTGAGGAAACAGCAACATAACTTTTGTTGTTCTAATGTTTTAGCAAATTTGAAACTCATTGAGTTGACCGGGAGCATCTCGTTACTCCCCCGGCTCGTTACTCCCCCGGCTCGTTACTCCCCCGTATCGCTACTCCCCCGGCTCGTTACTCCCCCGGCTCGTTACTCCCCCGTGCCTTTTTATTACACTTAAGTAATGCAGTTATTACTTAATTGAATTTTCGAGAGAGAGAGAGAGAGAGAGAGAGAGAGAGAGAGAGAGAGAGAGAGAGAGAGAGAGCAAAGATCTTTGGAGAGAGCATGTTTAAAGAACTTACAACTGTCAGATCTGCCTGTACATTCGTGTACAGTACATCTTTGAAGAAAAAAGTATATACTTTAAGCAGATGAGACACGGGGGAGTAACGAGATGCTCAGCTCGTTACTCCCCCGGCTCGTTACTCCCCCGTACACAGAAAATGACTGGATAACCCTGTGATAGTAAGTTAGCATGAAATATTGTTTTTCCGGAGAAATTGTCTGGATAAACAAACAAAGAAACAAACAAAACAGCTGGACAGGGGGCGGGGGGTGGGTGGGGGGGGGGACAATATTTCATGCCAACTTACTATCACAGGGTTATCCAGTCATTTTCTGTGTACGGGGGAGTAACGAGCCGGGGGAGTAACGAGCCGGGGGAGTAGCGATACGGGGGAGTATCGAGCCGGGGGAGTAGCGATACGGGGGAGTAACGAGCTGATCCCGAGTTGACCTACATTTTCAAAGCTTCACAGAGGATCAATGTCCTAAAGCCGTGGGTGAATTTGGGGGTCCTGTTTGTTATGTCAGGAACTAATTCGAATTGGATTGTCTTTTTGGTAGAACTTGCTGAAGTGGTAGCTGGTTCCCATATATGCCTGTTTGTTCTTCCTTGTTGGTAGATGTCATTGCGCGAGGTTTTTGCAGTGGGGCTTGTTAGGACAATTCATGTTGGTGTCTATTAAGACTTCCGACGTAGCTTTAAAATCTGGACCCCATCGTTAGTCTTTTTGGACATGTGGGAGTACCCTGGCAATAAAGCTCCGGGTCTTCCCATCCATGCTTTCCCTTGAGCATCCGCTTTCTCTGTTTTAAAGCGTGGAGCTGTTTCGGCATGTTTGCAAACATCCCTGTGTGTGTGTGTGTGTGAATCAGAATCAGAATCAGAATCAGAATTTATTGTCATTAAAGCACATAGCCTATTGACACATTCAAGATACATAAGTACAGGAAAAAAATAGCAATATAACATAACATACATGTAATACAAAACCAAGTGGAACAGGGTGAACAAAGAGGACCTGAAGATGAGCATAGGTTATTGAGGACAGTCGGAAGACGCATTGCATCTGCGTAGTTGAAAACAATCGTACACATATTTTGCCAATTGCCTTTGGATGTCGCTGTCAGTAAACAGAGAACTGACTCTTATTTCATCACTGCCGGTGGAAGTATTCGGTAATAACTGTTGCCTGAGATGAGCATACATTGTACATGAATCAAGGAAGTGAAGTTCATCCTCCACCACTCCACAGTTTCTGCATAGTCTTTCCTCCCTTGGTGTTCCCGTGTATCTGCCCTTTTCGATTTCTAAGTCATGGGCACTTATACGTAGTTTGCTCATAGCCTGTCTGTGTTCTTGTGTTAGCAAAAGATAGGGTTGTAGAGAGTAGTCGTGTGACACTCCCTTGTAAAACTGTAGTTTAGAGGAGTTTCCTTCTTTTTATATTTAGTCAAGTTTTGACTAAATATTTTAACATCGAGGGGGAATCGAAACGAGGGTCGTGGTGTATGTGTGTGTGTGTGTGTGTGTGTGTGTGTGTGTGTGTGTGTAGAGCGATTCAGACTAAACTACTGGACCGATCTTTATGAAATTTGACATGAGAGTTCCTGGGTATGAAATCCCCGAACGTTTTTTTCATTTTTTTGATAAATGTCTTTGATGACGTCATATCCGGCTTTTCGTGAAAGTTGAGGCGGCACTGTCACGCCCTCATTTTGCAACCAAATTGGTTGAAATTTTGGTCAAGTAATCTTCGACGAAGCCCGGACTTCGGTATTGCATTTCAGCTTGGTGGCTTAAAAATTAATTAATGACTTTGGTCATTGAAAATCTGAAAATTGTAAAAAAAAATAAAAATTTATAAAATGATCCAAATTTACGTTTATCTTATTCTCCATCATTTGCTGATTCAAAAAACATATAAATATGTTATATTCGGATTAAAAACAAGCTCTGAAAATTAAATATATAAAAATTATTATCAAAATTAAATTGTCCAAATCAATTTAAAAACACTTTCATCTTATTCCTTGTCGGTTCCTGATTCCAAAAACATATAGATATGATATGTTTGGATTAAAAACACGCTCAGAAAGTTAAAACAAAGAGAGGTACAGAAAAGCGTGCTATCCTTCTTAGCGCAACTACTACCCCGCTCTTCTTGTCAATTTCACTGCCTTTGCCATGAGCGGTGGACTGACGATGCTACGAGTATACGGTCTTGCTGAAAAATGGCATTGCGTTCAGTTTCATTCTGTGAGTTCGACAGCTACTTGACTAAATATTGTATTTTCGCCTTACGCGACTTGTTTTGTCCTCCAGAGCCTGACAAATTGAGTTTCTACATGTTTTGTTAGCGCGTGTTTCAGTCTTGCCGGGTGTATTGTGCTTTGGTTTTGCCACACGTGTTTGAAGCCTGAGGAAGTCAGGAACTCGCGTACAAATAAGAGCCATTTATTTTCCTCTTTATGTTCTTGTGAGAGAAGGCTTGAGTAAGTTTGCCTAAGAAGCCCATGTTGGTCAGATTCCATGATGTGTAACCAAAATGATATGATCTGTCCCAATATTTTTGTGCTGATCGGAAATCTGCCCAATTCAGCCAGTACTGGGAAATTCATTGATTTTCTGTGTACTCCTAAAAGTTGCTTGCAGAATTTCATGTGTACGTTTTCATGCGGAAGGACAGTCGTTATACATGTGTGTGTGTGTGTGTGTGTGTGTGTATCTTGCAATATATCTTGGTAGAGAAATTGAAGATGGGTAGCATCGCCAAGTTGCAAGATGGCTAACTATACTTCTTCATCGTCAAACTCAAGGGGAAAAAGACGTTGTAAACAAAGAGGCACGCTTGTTTGGTTATACTCATTGCCTCTCCTCGCAGACACCGGACTAACGAACACTGTAAATGTAAAGGAAGGTTATTAGCTGGGGGTTCAGGAGAGGTTCAAACCGAGCGCCATTAGCGAGGGCTCAGTGTGTACTTTCCACAGCCAACCCCAACTTGGTTTATTTATTTATTTATTTAGGAGATTTCTATAGCGCATAACTAAAAGCACAATGCTTGTTCAGGCGTTTCAGGCTTGTAGCTGAAGTTCTCCTCTGCCGGACTTTTCGTGTTTCAGCATGCATTCCTTCCGTGAGATAAGGAGACAGTGCTGTTGTGTGGTGTCTGTTGTTCCCTGTTGCCGCGTTGCTGTTAATCGCCGTGGCAAGAGTAATGAGGTTGCATGACAAAGGAACAAAGAAGAAGGTTGTTGTCTTTGCAGAAATCGCCAATCCTTTTTGCCTGATCGAAAAAGTGGTCAGAATCCATTTAGTTTGATGGCGGCCTCGCCCGGTACCGTTACTTACTGGAATGAGATTGTCTTGCTGATGTGACACGTCAAGCACATGACCTTTTCTCTGATAAGTTGGTAAAGGCCTGCTGTCCTACAATGTTGGTTCTTCAAGCAGAAACGGGAGGTCTGGAAATTTTGTTGGAGTATGGGCACGAAAATGCAAAGTTATAGTGCTTCTAAATAACATTAAAAGAACAGGAAAGGTGTTAAATTTTGTTCAAGAAGAATGTAAAAACAAGTCGCGTAAGGCGACTACTTTTAGTCAAGCTGTGGAACTCACAGAATGAAACTGAACGCAGTCCGCCGCTAGTGCAAAAGGCAGTGAAAGTGACGAGCCTGTTTGGCGCGGTAGCGGTTGCGCTGTGCTTCATAGCACGCTTTACTGTACCTCTCTTCGTTTTAACTTTCTGAGCGTGTTTGTAATCCAAACATATCACATCTATATGTTTTTGGACTCAGGAACCGACAAGGAATAAGATGAAATAGTTTTTAAAACGATTTCGGAAATTTAATTTTGATCATAATTTTTATATTTTTAATTTTCAGAGCTTGTTTTTAATCCGAATATAACATATTTATATGTTTTTGGAATCAGAACATGATGCAGAATAAAATAAAAGTAATTTTGGATCGTTTTATAAAAAAAATAATTTTAATTACAATTTTCAGATTTTTAAAGACCAAAGTCATTAATTAATTTGTAAGCCTCCATGCTGAAATGCAATACCGAAGTCCGGCCTTCGTCGAAAATTGCTTGGCCAAAATTTCAATCAATTTGATTGAAAAATGAGGGTGTGACAGTGCCGCCTCAACTTTTACAAAAAGCCGGATATGACGTCATAAAAGACATTTATCGAAAAAATGAAAAAAAACTTCTGGGGATATCATACCTAAGAACTCTCATGTAAAATTTCATAAAGATCAGTCCAGTAGTTTACTCTGAATCACTCTACACACACACACACGCACAGACACACACACACACACACACACACACACACACACACACACACACACACACACACACACACACATACACCACGACCCTCGTCTCGATTCCCCCTCTATGTTAAAACATTTAGTCAAAACTTGACTAAATGTAATGAGAAAAACTCGACATCCCCCTCCTACACTTCCAGGGGTGGGACTTTTCCGCGGATTTTCGCGGACACAACTTGCGAATTCCGCTGGAGTTATCTATTTTTTCGCGTCGCATTTCATCACAGTATCTATAACTTGTTGACTGAATGATATGGAGAGAAGTGAAGATAGAACAGAACACTGGAAGCTTGAGAGTTAAATTGTGCTGACTTAAAACTCCTGATAACTAATAGTAATTTTGAGCTTATATCAATCAATATGAGGCTTATATCGCGCTTATTCCGTGGGTACAGTTCTAAGCGCAGGGATCTATTTTTTTATTTTTTATTTTATGCAATTTATATCGCGCACATATTCAAGGCGCAGGGATTTATTTATGCCGTGTGAGATGGAATTGTTTTACACAATACATCACGCATTCACATCGGCCAGCAGATCGCAGCCATTTCGGCGCATATCCTACTTTTCACGGCCTATTATTCCAAGTCACACGGGTATTTTGGTGGACATTTTTATCTATGCCTATACAATTTTGCCAGGAAAGACCCTTTTGTCAATCGTGGGATCTTTAACGTGCACACCCCAATGTAGTGTACACGAAGGGACCTCGATTTTTCGTCTCATCCGAAAGACTAGCACTTGAACCCACCACCAAGGTTAGGAAAGGGGGGAGAAAATTGCTAACGCCCTGACCCAGGGTCGAACTCGCAACCTCTCGCTTCCGAGCGCAAGTGCGTTACCACTCGGCCACCCAGTCACCCAGCTTCAATGCATTGAATCATACTATTGCCAGTATTGGATTATGGATACATGGTTCATTACGTAAGTATGCACCATTACAATGTTACCATTGGTGTGTGAAAGTTTTTTTGTTTGTTTGGTTGATGGGTGGGTGGTTTTTTTTGTTGGGGGGGGGGGGGGGGGAGTGAGGAGAATGTCTTTTTAACCTGATCCAAACGAGTTGAATTTTAGTCTCAGAATGCATCAGATTGCACAGATTTTAATGTACCAATTAAAACAAATTCGAACCCCCCTAGAAAAAAGGGATTTCCTCTTTTTTTCATCACAAGAGAGTCCCACCCCTGACTTCCCATGCCCCGCCTGAACTATTAAAACAGCGGGTGTACGACGTTGCAAGGCATCACAGCCCCATGCAGGATCTTGCGTGGTGAATGACGGAGAGGGAGGGGACGTGCAGAATATCTGTTTTTTGTTTGTCTCATTCCGTGGAGCCATACATGTCATTTATGAACAATCTATGACATTAATCCCATGCACCTTGCTGTCTGCTGCTTCGAAAATGACGTTTATAACTGAGGCTGGTATTTCCCCATGGGTAGATCTGTTCTAATTCAAGAACTGATCGCTACAATCGTCATTTGGGCATGTGAAAAGAAAGGCTCTGTTACAAAACAACTTTACAACCAGGAAGTTGAGTGTGACTGGTACATTGGTGATGGCATGAAAATGAAAATGAAAGTTGTAGTGCCTGAGGATACAGCTTTCTTTGTGGGTATTTGGCACGGTCACTTTGGGGGCTTAAGTCCGAAATGTACTTTATGCTGTCATAACTAGACTAACAGTACACTGAAGTTGTTCAAAATGCAGTGTTGCAGTGATAGAGGTAGTAGCACTCACGTGCGCACAAAAGAGTCAGGACCGGAGAGAGAAAGAAACTACATGTTTCTCGGAATTCAGGTTTTATTTCAAATAAAACTGCAGCATTACAGTAATTTATACTTTCGCCCTGACTAGATAATAGGGATAAAAGGGCGTCATGCAAAGGGATAGGGTTTATTTCTGGATCAAGAGGCAATATATAAATTACGGTGACGTTAACAAAGTGTAACCGCCACGCTGACATTTATCTGTGAAATGCAATCCCTCGGCAAACTCCGACTAATGTCATACTTGTGCTGGATTTGTGAAACACAGTTTATATCATATTTACATAGAGCGGCTGTTTGATAGCTTTTTCCCCTCTCTCTTGTGTGGGCGACAACAATTACTAATATCAAGGTATTTGCTCTTGAATACAAAGTGGCGGTTATCAAGTAATCAGTTGTATCCCTTACACTTTTACCGAAAATAGCAAGTCAACACTAAAAAGTTTTTTTTAACCTTATTTGTTAGTAAATCTGAGGACATTACATTAGTGCAAGCATTTGGAAAGACTTCACCTTGCTTCTTGTTTTAAACCACAGGCGCTTGCCAAACGGGATGGGACTGGGAGGGAGACGCACCCGCAATAAATACACCAAAAATGCCCTTTGTCGCTCTTGCCATTTTCCGGTCGACTTTCTCTGCGAACATTTTTCTAGATCTTTACTGCACATTGTGCAGCGTATTTTTGGAATGCCAAACGCAGCTTGGTCTTTTGCTGCACTGGTAGGTAGACTTGTTTTGTTGGAAATGCATTAAAGATGCATATGATTCCAAATATTGCACCCTTTATAGTAAACAGCTGTACATGTCACTACATGGTACATCCGTAACTAATAGCAACATGTGTTAATATTAATCTAATCCCAATTCTCTGCAGACATTCTGTGGCAGATTCTATTTGCTGCGGACGTTATCAAGGATCTAACGACGTCTAGTAGGCATGGATATCATGGTGCAGTCGAGAACGTTACAAAACATTTGACAGTTGTAGTTTGTCCCTTGTGAAAACTTCAGCTTGTTCAATGACGTGACATTTTCTGCTGTTTTTCGAACACCGTGGGGATCTGATAAATTTGTTCCAGATTCGAACACCATGTTAAGGTATGAGGCAGCTATATCATAGATATCTGGGATGTTATTAGGATTTTTTGTGTGTGGCAATTTTTAAAAAATGGCCATGATGAAGGTTGGCCGTCGCGATATAACCTTGAACGGTTGAAAACGACGTTAAACACCAAATAAAGAAAGATGAAGGTTGGAGAGATTTTGGGGATTTTAAGCCGGTCCTAAACGTCACCTTTTTCTTACTGTGAAAAATAGTTCGGCAGATACACGGAAATGACAGCAAAGTTTTCGGTGATTTGAAAGAATTCGGCATCTTGCCTACGCCAAAAAATACATCCCTTGACGTCATTGATCAAGTTGAAAATAGGCAAAAATACTTGACAATGCGACCATTCTTTCTTTCTTTCTTTCTTTATTTGGTGTTTAACGTCGTTTTCAACCACGAAAGTTATATCGCGACGGAATGCGACCATGGCCAGGTTCGTTGGATGCAGTTACCAAGTCTGTGATTTGCGGACAATGCGACCATGGCCAGGTTCGTTGGATGCAGTTACCAAGTCTGTGATTTGCGGACAAGTCGACCCACATTGAGGATGTTGTTCTACGTCCGTGTGGCGTTCACTTTTATCTCGGTGACGTCAAGGGACACGGGTAACAGGAGAGTCTCCTAGCCTAATGAGGTAACACAGTGTAGGTTCATTTCGGAACCCCCGTAAGCAAAATTGATGGGAACCGGGGGAGGGGGGGTATATTAATTGCAGGATGTTGAGATGATGGCTCGTTAGGACTAGCGTGACTTTGAGTACTTAAAGTATGTGAAACTAAAAATGCCTTCAGTCAGTGGTAACTCCGAGTCGCATTGGACTGAAGTAGAGGGGATGGCTTGACAAAAAAGGAAACGGAAGAGAAAAAAGTTGATACTTTATGATTTAATTTAAAAAAAAGAATTGTTATTTTTGTTGTTGTAGATCTTATGTTTTAGCAAAATCAAAGTCAGGAACGTTGCAAGGGGCTATAAACGGCTGGCTGGCATCAGTCGATGTTTGATCAGAACTGAAGTTGACCTTTTAGTGTAAGACTACGCAGTAGCACTCTCTGCAGACCGCTGTGTTTAAAAAAAAAGAAAAAAAAAGCACTTACTCCTCTTTTTCTCTGGGCGGAATGGAGGTCAATGTCGGTGTGCAGTGCGTGTTGTCATTGCGGAGGAGTGATTGAATTATCGGAGCGGGGTACGGAGCCAGTCCATAGCGCTAGTTGCCTTACCCGGACCCCCCAGCTCAGCCTTTGACATTCTAGCGCTTTGCAGGCGGCCGCTGAAAATCGATGTCTCCCGGCCCGAAATAACCGGCAGTGTGCGCGCTGTGAGCTGTCTGTGCACAGCCGACCGCAGCCCTCTCCGCTTCTCGAGCATTACAGATGCTTGGAGAGGGGAAAAACATCAACTGGATGAATTCAATCTTTGTCAGTCTTAGGGGATAAGGTGTTGTTTGCAGCAAGATGTGGAGACACAAAAAAAAAGTCGTACGACAGCGGATGAATTGCCTGGCTTTGGGGATAGAATGTAGAAATGGTGGTCAGAAGAATGCATGAGTCAGAAGAGGGGTAGAATGCAGACATGAGGTGTGTTCGTGCATTTGCGTTTTTTCGTAAATGTCTGAGCGCCATGCGGATGAGGGGTTTTGTGTTTTTTGTTGTTGGTCAAAATCAGCACCAACATGTAGGTGTAAGCGACAGCTTTGCTCACCATTAGTAATTTCAATGAAAATGGACATTTGTCAAAGAGAATCTCGTGTCTGTAACAGCTAACACAGCGAGATGCAAAAGGAAGTGCGAGGACAACGGAAGAAATGTCCTGCTTTGGGAACAGGAATCGAGATCAGATGCGTCGCATGCATGAGACAGAATATGAGTCATGGCGAGAATGAGAAGGAATATGAAGTATAAATGTAGTCTAGAAGAAATTGTGTTCAGAACATCCAATTGTGTTCAGAGCATCCAATTGTGTGTTCAGAGCATCCAATTGTGTTCAGAGCATCCAATTGTGTTCAGAGCATCCATTTTGAGGTGCAGAAATTGACGAGGAATGTGTCCAGTTTTTCAAATTTCCTTTTACATCCATGTCCCCTCACTCGCTCTTTCCTTCCTCCTATTAATTTGACTGTAAGGTACACTGAGCCCAAAAAGTTAATGATATTTTTTCAGTGGTATAGCCCAGATGTTAAACAGCAGTTTTTTTGTCAGAAATATGCATGTATTTGAAGATCAGTCTTTCTTCTGCTCAAAAATGCCTTTCAGGAATCTGAGCAATATTTGGGCATGACGTCACATGTTCGTGACCATGCCTACCCTCAAAAATGGCGTTTTATGACAGCATGATTCACCATCAACAGTCAAAACGGCGACTTAAACTGAACGATATTTTGCATTTTTTACACCAAAAGGTTTAGTTGGTGTCTTACCTAACAAGTCATACAAATTTCGTTCAAATCCGTCGCGCAGTCAGGCTAATCTAGCGTGTAAAGGAAAGCGACCACTATCCTGAAAAACAGCAAAAAATCCAGGGTTTTTGTGGTGCTTTTGCTGGGTAGCTGCAGTTGATATGCAATACATATAAAACTACAAATAGCAGCCTCTCCAAATTACACAGAACGATGACAAAGACCCTCATCTGGATTCGCGCGAGTACTTGGAGCAAACAGAACCCGAGAATGGACGTTGTAACGGTTTTCCGTTAAAAATTTGCAAACGTTCATAACGTCCTAGAAACAAATGTGACATGCACGCAATTCTGTGTACTTTGCAAAGAATGGTGCCATTACATGTGTGCCAGTAAGGCGTCCGCCCCGTGATCGGGAGGTCGTGGGTTCGAACCCCGGCCGGGTCATACCTAAGAGACTTTAAAATTGGCAATCTAGTGGCTGCTCCGCCTGGCGCCTGGCATTATGGGGTTAGGGTCTAGGACTGGTTGGTCCGGTGTCAGAATAATGTGACTGGGTGAGACATGAAGCCTGTGCTGCGACTTCTGTCTTGTGTGTGGCGCACGTTATATGTCAAAGCAGCACCGCCCTGATATGGCCCTTCGTGGTCGGCTGGGCGTTAAGCAAACAAACAAACAAACATGTGTGCCAAGTTTCAGAACCATTCTTTCGTGGGCTCAAAAGATATAGCCTCATGACTTTGAAGAAATAAAAAGTAAAATCTCACTCCGCTCTGCTGTTCTAGTTTTAGACGATGACGTCTGCAAAACTCATATCAAGGTGGCTGAGTGATCAGGACACACACTTTCCATAATCGAGACAGACTCTTAAAAACCTGGCGATGTCCATCTCCACAGCTCCATTTCATAGCAGTCAAACCGTCTGATTCGTCACAGCAAATGCCAGATTATGTCTCGCCGCTATCAAGACGACGATGAGAAAAACCCAGTGTTGCCACCATCTGACGTCATATTTTTGGAATTATATGACGTCATGTCTGCATTCTTCTGTTATTTGATTCTTTGTATTCTTTACTTCTTTTTTATACAGCACAGCTGTGTTCAAAACACGCGAAAAGTTCTTTTCTGCAACTTCTACCGAGCAAGTGATTCGCATCATCCGTGAAAGGCTATACGCATCCTATCGGAGAACGAGAATCAAAATTATAGAAAAAGTCCTAAAAAAAAGTTGCGCGAAAGACACCAGGGGCAGTATTTTTCACCTCTTTTCAAACGATCATACCTTTTGAGTCCGTGAAAGAATGTTTTTGAAACTTGGCACACATGTAATGGCACCATTCTTTGCAAAGTATACAAAGTTGCGTGCATGTTACATTTGTTTCTTAGACGTTACAAACGTTTCCAAATTGTTAACGGAAAACCGTTACAACGTCCATTCTTGGGTTCTGTTTGACCTAAAATACCGGAACAAATCCAGATGAGGGTTTTTGTCATCGCTCTGTGAAATTTGGAGAGGCTGCTATTTGTAGTTTTAGATTTATTGCATAAACCCAGCAAAAACACCATAAAAACCCTGGATTTTTTGCTGTTTTTCAGGATTGTTGTCGCTTTCCTTTACACGTTGGATCAGCCTAACTGCGCGGCGGATTTGAACGAAATTTGTATGACTTGTTAGGTAAGACACCAAATAAACCTTTTGGTGTAAAAAAATGTAAAATATTATTCAGTTTAAAGGTCCTTGTCTACATTTTTATACCGAAATCGCCATTTGACCATTAAAATGCAGAGTCTATTATCTACAATTATCAACAATACACTCCCTTTCGATCAGGAAAGACGAAGCCAGTGTAGCCGTTTGAAAATTCATTGTAGTATTCCAGCGTAGTACTCATAGTAGGATATCCTTATTTGGAAAATGCCAAGCGCAAAACTCCTCTCAAATCCCGTGCATTTCGTGTGTTTAAAAAAAAGCGTGGACAGCGCTCCAGTGTCAAACTGTTGCTGCACTTGTTTGGGCGTGGCTATAAGCATAGTGACATGAATTTGATTGGTCAGTATTTTTAGGCAAAGCACATGTTCTCAGCAAACAGAAAACAAAATATTGGAAGCGTGAGTCACGCTACCCCAAAATAAAATCTTTTTTTACATATATTTTTTTTGCTATAACTTTTTTCCCCATGGTTCATTTATCATCTGACATAACTTTTTAGCGAAATCTAACCATAAGATTATTCGACGGTTGAAGGTGAATCATGCCGTCAAAAAACGCCATTTTTGACTCACATGCGAAGCAAAAGTGAGTCTATGTACTCACCCGAGTCGTCCGTCCGTCCGTCCGTCCGGACGTCCGTCCGTCCGGAAAACTTTAACGTTGGATATTTCTTGGACACTATTCAGTCTATCAGTACTAAATTTGGCAAGATGGTGTATGATGACAAGGCCCCAAAAAACATACATAGCATCTTGACCTTGCTTCAAGGTCAAGGTCGCAGGGGCCATAAATGTTGTCTAAAAAACAGCTATTTTTCACATTTTTCCCATTTTCTCTGAAGTTTTTGAGATTCAATACCTCACCTATATATGATATATAGGGCAAAGTAAGCCCCATCTTTTGATACCAGTTTGGTTTACCTTGCTTCAAGGTCAAGGTCACAGGAGCTCTTCAAAGTTGGATTGTATACATATTTTGAAGTGACCTTGACCCTGAACTATGGAAGATAACTGTTTCAAACTTAAAAATTATGTGGGGCACATGTTATGCTTTCATCATGAGACACATTTGGTCACATATGATCAAGGTCAAGGTCACTTTGACCCTTATGAAATGTGACCAAAATAAGGTAGTGAACCACTAAAAGTGACCATATCTCATGGTAGAAAGAGCCAATAAGCACCATTGTACTTCCTATGTCTTGAATTAACAGCTTTGTGTTGCATGACCTTGGATGACCTTGACCTTGGGTCAAGGTCACATGTATTTTGGTAGGAAAAATGTGTAAAGCAGTTCTTAGTGTATGATGTCATTGCTAGGTTTAGTTAAGGTCAAGGTCAAGCATGTGAGTCGTATGGGCTTTGCCCTTCTTGTTTAGGGTAGGCGTGGTCACGGACATGTGACGTCATACCCAAATATTGCTCAGATTCAAGAAACACATTTTTAAGCAGAAGAAAGACTGATCTTTAAATACACGTATATTTCTGACCATCTGGGCTATACCACTGAACAAATATCCTTAACTTTTTGGGCTCAGTGTAGCTTGACCCTGCTTCTCGTGTAACCCACCTGTCCATTTATTTCACATGTGATAAGAGCATCCTTCAACCCGAACTCTACCAACATTTAATCGCAGGGAAGTTTAACAAGTCGCGTAAGGCGAAAATACAATATTTAGTCAAGTAGCTGTCGAACTCACAGAATGAAACTGAACGCAATGCAACGCAGCAAGACCGTATATACTCGTGGTCCACCGCTCACGGCATTGGCAGTGAAATTGACAAGAAGAGCGGGGTAGTGGTTACGCTATGCTGCATAGCACGCTTTTCTGTACCTCTCTTCGTTTTAACTTTCTGAGCGTGTTTTTAATCCAAACATATCATATCTATATATTTTTGGAATCAGGAACCGACAAGGAATAAGATGAAAGTGTTTTTAAATTGATTTCGAAAAAAAAAAATTGATAATAATTTGTATATATTTAATTTTCAGAGCTTGTTTTTAATCCGAATATAACATATTTATATGTTTTTGGAATCAGCAAATGATGGAGAATAAGATAAACGTAAATTTGGATCGTTTTATAATTTATTTTTTTATTTTTACAATTTTCAGATTTTTAATGACCAAAGTCATTAATTAATTTTTAAGCCACCAAGCTGAAATGCAATACCGAACCCCGGGCTTCGTGGAAGATTACTTGACCAAAATTTCAACCAATTTGGTTGAAAAATGAGGGCGTGACAGTGCCGCCTCAACTTTCACGAAAAGCCGGATATGACGTCATCAAAGACATTTATCAAAAAAATGAAAAAAACGTTCGGGGATTTCATACCCAGGAACTCTCATGTCAAATTTCATAAAGATCGGTCCAGTAGTTTAGTCTGAATCGCTCTACACACACACACACGCGCACACGCACACACACACACACACACGCACATACACCACGACCCTCGTTTCGATTCCCCCTCGATGTTAAAATATTTAGTCAAAACTTGACTAAATATAAAAATGATCACGAACATGGACCTGTTTCGACACTTAGGTCTTCGTCAGCAAATAAAAGAAGAGATGACAGTCTTCTTCTGTCTCTTGCTTGTTCCCATTCAGAATGCATGTCGATAAATGATGACAGCAAGAAGTCAAAGCGTCAGTAAAACCGGTATTGGGGTTTCGTGGTGGTGGTGTGCTCACAGGTCATGCCGTGTCATGTTGAGTCATAACGAGAACACTAAGCAACAAGAGCCGACTCTGTCCGGACCGCATGATCATAACGCGCACGTGTCGCACGGAGACGACAACCGTGACCAGGAATAGACACTGTGCGGCCCTCGCCCTGCATGTAGAACGGGACTCGTCTCGGATGGCTTGCTGCCGCCGGGTACTTCACAGACATAGCCGCCGGCGGGGTAGCGGACTGAGGTCATGTTTGAGTTATTCATGATTGGCAGTCCCCGAGTTGCATCACTCGACACGCAGTCTCGGGTCAATACTGCACACGGCAGTGACAGGTCACTCGATATTCGCTCAGTGTACACAAAGAATGTGTTCTTTACGGTCTCGGTGGCAGGTTTCAACATTTATGATTCGATTTCGGTCCTTGGACGATGCGTAATAGTGACTAAGCGCACCGCAATTTCTTGACACGTGTGTGTGTGTGGATGTGTTCTTTGATTTGTGTTTTGATTTTGTGACAGAAATGCGTCGTGTGTGTGTTTGTGTGTTTGATAAGGCGCTCACTCGCGGTCAATACTGCAGACAATGCTGACAGATCGACGAACTTGCTCTTAGACGCTGAAGCAAACTCATGTCTATCGTAGCCGGCTGCACTATACACGGTTGGCTCCATGTGGTGGGACCAGTTTCTGCAGTGTGCAGCCACCGAGAAAAAGAAAAGAAAAGAAAAGCTGCCAGTATTCCGCTCAGCCGTAAGCCGTCCCTATTCGCGCATCGATTGTTGAGTCAGCGAGTGAGTGATAGACATCGTAAATTCCGCTTTACCTTCTATTACGTTGCAGTGCCGCTGCGCGATCGGGTAGACAAAATGCCGTTACCCGCTACATTCCGTTATGTGGCTGCCTGTTAGGGTCCTGCATAGCTAATCCATTTGCTCATCGTTATGGTTATTCGTGTTCTGATTGTTGTGGTAATTCTCTCTCTCTCTCTCTCTCTCTCTCTCTCTCTCTCTCTCTCTCTCTCTCTCTCTCTCTCAATAAATAAATAAATAAATAAATAAATAAGTTCAAAAAGTTCTCTCTCTCTCTCTCTCTCGCTTGTATGTCTGTTTGTTTGTCTCTGTCTCTCTCAGACAACACACACACACACACACACACATACACACACGCACCCATTTACCTTCTATTACGTTCCGTTATGTGGCTGCCTGTAAGGGTCCTGCATAGCTAATCCATTTGCTCATCGTTAAGATTATTCGTGTTCTGATTGTTGTGGTAATTTCTCTCTCTCTCTCTCTCTCTCTCTCTCTCTCTCTCTCTCTCGTGGTAATTTCTCTCTCTCTCTCTCTCTCTCTCTCTCTCACACACACACACACACACACACACACACACACACACACACACACACACACACACACTTTCACTGCCTTTTGCACGCGGCGGACTACGGTCATTGTGAAAAAATGCAGTGCGTTCAGTTTCATTCTGTGAGTTCCACAGCTTGACTAAATGTAGTAATTTCGCCTTACGCGACTTGTTGACATTTAAACAAGTCGCGAAAGGCGAAATAACAACACTCTCTCTCTGAGTTTGTGCTTATCTCTCTGACCGTCTTTCTGTCTCTGACTCAGTCAGACGTTGTTTTTTTTTTTAGCACAAACACACACGCACGCACGCATGCAGGGGGAACATGGGCAGTGCAGCTCACTTTTTTCGGGGAGCAACCCGAACTTACATTAGAGAACCTTACAGGTCTATGTAATATTACCTTAACTTCCCTTGCGTGCAAACACGCACACAACCCCACACACGTCAAAGTGCACGCACAGAGTAGCAATGGAGCTTTCGAAGGAATTCATAGCATTTTACACTTGTTTGCTGATTGCTATATATATGGTGACATGGCGTTTTAATGGAAGGACCTGAACGAGTCATGTAATCAGCTAGTCCTTCAACTACATAACGGTGTTGAGCACAGGAACATGGACTGGCGGCGCTTTTTGCAACGACGAAGAGGAGGGGGGGGGGGAAGGTTAGGGGGAGCTGGAGGGGAACAGCAGAATTAATCAATCAACAAATCCCTTAGCTAGCAGGGCTTCAGTATTGGCCCCACGCTCAGCTCTGCTTCATCGGCCAAATGGAGCACAGTCACACACACCCGCACCACACTCCTGACCCGCACCATAAACTTCACTGTGTGTGTGCACAACAAGGAGAATTAATCAACAAAAATACCTTCCATCGGCCAGCACAGCAAAACAGTAATTGTGAGGACAGCTGCCGCGCTATCGGGTGATTGCACGTGACGTTCGGCGGCTATGGCTGGAACATTCTGCTTGCTAGATAAATGCCATTTTCGCTTTAATCATTTGATAGAAACACGCATATTTACAGCACAGAACTGATTGAAATTGATAATTAGTATACAATAACCCTAAGGAAAAAATTGTCACAGATAGAATCATGATGAAAATATGATAATCTGTAGATGGATCCTTTTTTAACCAAAATCCGCATAGTTATGGTAACAAATAATCAGTAGATGACTTTTTTTTAACGAATATAATTATGCACGATCATAAGAATGAGACTACAATATTCAGTAGATTTTATTTGTTCAAATGGATATCTGCGTGGTTAGAATGTTGAAATGTACAATAATTTATTAATGATTTTTTTCTCTTTACATATATCTTTCTGATTCTGATAAATATTTAGTAACCAGCTGCAGATAACATATTTGTACCAGCCTATCTGCAGGATGAATGATAACAAATAGGCAAGAAATTAATGGGTTTTTAATTTTTTTTTAAATTTGTAAGCTAAAATCAAATTTTTTTTTACAGCTAGCTTCATGGATATTATGACGATCAAAAAATACTCTGTAAATCAAATTATCATGGCTATCTTCATGATGATGAATACAACATTATTCATTACCGAACTCTGTATGATGATTGATCATGATGATTAAAAGTCAAATAAAAGTAATGTGATAATTTGTAGCTTTAACTCTTCTGACACCCCCCGCGGGTTAGGGGAAAGAATTTACCCGATGCTCCCCAGCATGTCGTAAGAGGCGACTAACGGATTCTGTTTCTCCTTTTACCCTTGTTAAGTGTGTGATCGGGTGGAGTGGAAGAGGGAAAATAGGCCAGGAAGCATAAATGAGACGCCAAGACAGAGGTTGCGATTACGTACACTAGAAAGCAGTGTAGTTCCTTCCTCAATATACAGCCGCACACAACTCGTCGGAACTCGAATTACGATCCCGGTCGAAAGTCACCTCGCTGATATAAACCCAGCTCTAAAACGTTTGTTCAACTGAACACACACACAAAGTCTCTCTAAACAGTCCTCGAATCACTCCTTCGCCAAAATACAGTTATAATGGCCCAAACTACACTACTTGCATTGATTATTACAGAAACACAAACACCGTTCAACTACAACTAAAACATCACAATCCAAGATACGCACACTGACACGTCTTCACTCTTCAAAATCACCGGTCAGACTGACCGAACTCGCACTGTCGGGGGTGGATGTGTACGCATCCGTTAAAGGATTAACCAATTAAAACGCAGCATCTATACGCACAAAGACATACACGCATCACGGAACAATGACCTACACGACACAACAAACACATACACGCATGGTCAAGGGGAATAATTGGGGTAGGTAACGAGAGAAAGGAACAACAGTACGTCAAATCGCCACACGGCTACAAGTGTTTCTTGTTTTGAATATAGTCAATGTTTGTAAAAAAATTTAGTCAAGCAGTATGTAAGAAATGTTAAGTCCTTTGTACTGGAAACTTGCATTCTCCCAGTAATGTAATATATTGTACTACGTTGCAATCCGCTGGAGCAATTTTTTGATTAGTGCTTTTGTGAACAAGAAACAATTAACAAGTGGCTCTATCCCATCTCTCCCCCCCTTTCCCTGTCGCGATATAACCTTCGTGGTTGAAAACGACGTTAAATACCAAATAAAGAAAGAAATAACTCTTCTAACACGAGGGACTAGGGTATAATTATCGAAAAAACAGCTTTGGTTTCATTGCAATTTCCGAGTCGTGTGCCAGAATAAATTATATGCATGCATGAAGCACAGGGGTGCGATAAAATACAAGAACGCTCGATGTGAATTACATTGCCGTCATGGTAGACCGGAGTGTTCCCGTTTTAGTACACGCCGGTAGTGGAATGATGTACTGTATTAACATACATGTACCATTTTAGTATACGCTGATTATTCATACATATATATATATATGTAGGTTTCTAGCCATGCGTTTCATGACTGTGTCCTCGGCCTTAGATGTACTGTACTCAATTACTGTGTTGTACATTGTATTGATCTAGCGACACTTTGCTTTGTTTTGATGTCGGTCTGCCTTTTTTGTGTCCTGCCCGCCGGTTGATTTGTCTCCAGCCAGGGCTCCGGGCTGCAGGCAAGTGTATGTGGCACAATGTCGTTTTGGAGTAATGGGGAAGGGAAAAATCGATAAGCACACACAGCCAGGAATGGAATAATGTCCACTTATGCATGGCAGCCTTTTGTGTCTTGGAACTGTTGCCGAGTTTGGACGTTTTTTGTCTCTGGTTCAAGTCAACCAGTACACCCACCCCCTCCTCCTCCTCAAGCGCGAACATGTTTTCTTGCTGGTGACCCGGATGTTCTCTGAGTTCTTTTTCTGTCCGTGAAGAAGGAGGGCTCGGATTGTGGAGAACATCAGCGTCTCCAGCACGACCAAAAATGGTTGCTGGCACCGGTGGCAAAAAGTCGGACGATGCGCATTTGGTTTCAGCAAGACTGAAGAGTAAATAATCCGACATCTTGTTGTTCGTTGTTCGTGTTGTGGCTGGATTTTGTGTTATTGATTCTGAATGAGGCCGAGGATGTCGTGTGTATGGTTGATACGTTGTTTGTTTGTGAACAGAGTGAAATGATAAACTCATGTGAGATGATTTAAGAATGAAGAGAAGTAAGCCCTGTAAAGATAGACAGGAGTAATTGATAGCTCTGCGGAACCAACCAGACTTCTGGTACCTGAGGGAATAAGAAGAAATGATGACATAAACGAGCGAATCTTGTCTTCAAAAGATGTATGCGTTTGACAGCTGGTGAGGACAGAATCGTTTAATCCACGCGTGAGTCTTTGTCCTTTAGTGAGGTCTCTTGAGGTGTAGGAATCAGTGTTTCCTATAAATCATACCTTCCTCAGGTAGTGACGGGCACAAGGACAACTGGACGTTTCAATGTCAATAATTGGTCGCTGAAAGGAGCTTTTTGTCCTACTTCTTGGCCCGGTGTGTGTGTGTGCATGTACATCTTTTTCTTTCGTATATTGGATAACGAGCAACCCAGTGAAGCCGACAGAGTATGTGAAACCACATCAAGGCTCGGCCCCTGGAAATAAGGAAGAAGGGGATTACGTTGGAAGGCTCAGACGCGCTGAAACCGTATTCTCGTAGAGTCGGTAAAACTATCGAGGTGATAGTGGCTAAACTGGCTGATTTGCACGTTGTTCGTCGCGCTTTAACAAGCCTCATTTCTTTTCACCGAATCTTTCTTCGCTGCTGGAATGGTTGACGATGGTTTTGGCGCGGGGGGACGGTCGTGTAACTGTTGACAAACTACAGCGTTGTCCATATTGATCACCTCACGCGGTGTTTGTGCTGACCACTTGTTGCATGTTTGCTGCTCGAGCCGGCCACTGTTGGACCCCACTACACACCGCTCGCTTCTTGTTGCGTCCCTTCCCGTATTTCGTCTTCTAGCCCGTGCCTTCCACTTTTCCCTTCTCTCACTTCTGTTAGTTTTTGCCTCCCCCTGCCTGCTCCCCCCTCCCCCACAGAGTGTGTGTGAAGTTGTCTTTGCGTGCATTTACTGTTTGTTGCTGATGTGAGCACCGAGTGGTTTTTTTCCCCTTGTCTTTACAGCATCCACAGATTTTCTTCCCCGCTATATTCGAGAGCAAAACTAGTTTGGTGAGGAGGGGGGGGGGTGTATCAGAGAACGAGGGAGAGAAGGGTTCAAAGCTTGTGGCAAGTGTAAGGTTACGTCCACATTGATGTCAGCTTTTGTATCACTTTTTGTCCCACAAAGCAGCCCCTCTCCACGCACACACCCCACACGATCAGTGAAATGGCGTGTGTTTGTGTGGGGATGGCCTGTTTTCTTCGTCGCTTCTACCAGTGTTCATCCTCACAGTGGATGTAGTGATTTAGTTTTGACGGGGAGGGCGGCGACTGGGTGCTGTCCTTTCTGTCTCTCCGTCTCCGTCTGACTTCATCCTCTCCCATATCCCCGAAGACGGAGTACGGATGCCTCTCTGGCGGAGTGGTTGAAAACGGAGGTTCTTGAAATCTTCCTGTTCTCTATTAATAATTATACCAAGTACCGCGAGTGTTAAGCGCGGGCACGCTCAACATCATCTTCTTTAATCAGCCAAGAAAAGAAAAAAAGAAAAAATTACGGCCACAGAAAAGGAAACTTTCCCTCTTTGTTGTCTCTTGATATCATTGCAGATAGGGAACGAGCCCCGTCGCGATATAACCTTGAACGGTTGAAAACGACGTTAAACACCAAATAAAGAAAGAAAGGGAACGAGCTAGGCGAAGAAGATAAAGAAGAATAGAGAATAGGCAACTGGTTTTGTAGTTTATTGCGTCGCGATTCTTCCAAACAGGAGTTGACCGTTCTCTCATGTAGGCGGTTTTGTTTTGACATTAACACAGCATTGATAGTAGATTTTCTCTTGTGGCAGACGTATTGACGAAGGCAATTGTACACCGAGCCAACGTGCAGCAGCGCACATCTTGGATTACAAACCTTGGGCGAAATCAGATCAATTCCTGTGTAGGCGCAAGGAAACAGAACCGAGCTGCTTTCTTTTTTTGTCCATCGTTCCCTTGTTTATTTCAGTTGCGACGAACGAAGCAGTTTGAACCCGCGTGTGTGTTGTTGTTTTTGAATTGTGAACTCATCTCGGTTCTGAGGACTTTCGCGGCTCTTGTTAACTTAAAAGGTGTATTAGTTGAGTAGCCATTGTGTGGAGAATTTAACCTTCAGAAGTTGAAGGGACATTCGCTGTGGTGGAATTTAACCACGCTAGCAGTGCTAGACTTTAAACTGCTGCGGAACTACTATGCTAATATAGTAAATTAAAAAAAAAAATTATCAGGACTAACTCTTCTGCGTTGGAGTCCCGATTGTGTTTTTTTGCGTTCAAGTCCCGATTATGTCATGGTTTGTCAGTGCTGACAGTCAGCCATAACACTTAGCAAACTAAACCCGTACCAATTTAGGTACTCAAATCGGTTATAGCATATACGTGTACGATTCCCCGCTTGCAGGGGGGAAAGGTAGGACGGAAGCGAAAACAAAGACAGTGCATGGGGAAATGACAAAGGTCTCCAAAGGTTACCCACACACCGCATGGTGACATCATTACAAAACCCAAACTGACCTGTGTAGGCAATATGAAATCTTCTTTTTGTGGGTTTTTGCCACGAATATACTTTAAACTAAGTATTATTGAGAGGTAGCATCTGTCAACGGAAATGGGTGATTAATCGGGATTTGTAGTACTATTACTATTACTTAAACCGCTCTTTTGAAGACACAGATCTTTCTGCACGATTAAACCATCACCTGAAACCCCACAGGACCATCATGGCTCCCACTAGGAGCAAGCTATTATTCTGTGATTTCTCGGCGTGTCTGTATGCAAACGACGGCCATGTGTGTTTCTTCAACTAAATGCTATTTCCCATAATAATTGGTTATGACCACCGTGAGTACACCGGTGCCTGTCACTCATGGACTGACACTGTCCTATTGCTGAACTGCGGTCGTCTTCCAGTATCACGCCAAACTCGTGATATAATAATGCAATAGATATAGCGCTTGTTTTCACCACAGACACCTTGAACCCTCGTGTCCTCAGACATGGGCGGAGAAAAAATATGTTTTGTCAGAATGGTGTGTATCCTCACATGTGTCCCTGTGGAGACGCAGAGCAGGATGCAGCCCACATCCTGCAGGACTGCAGAAATCTCCAGCCCCTGAGGAGAGAGATCTGGACCAGGCCGGTGCCCCTTCATGAGAAGCTGCATGGACCTGTGGAGGCTCTTCATAAGACCACCAGCTTCATTACCAGAGCTGGACTCCAAGTTTAACATTGGCGAACGACAAGAAGAAGAAGAAGAATGGTGTGTGTGTGTGTGTGTGTGTGTGTGTCTTTATATTGCACGGAAGAGGTCGGTTACTCACAGAAAACCTTGGTAGTCTAACACAATTCAATGACCAGTTTTATGTTTGTCGTGAGGATGCGAGGAGTGTCGTTGTGTCGACCCAGTTCTCACTCAAACGGAAATGCGGAAACCAGGTGGCATTTGACCTTTGGGTTTAACAATAGCGTTTGCCCTCATTCCTTCTCCCGGATAACATTTGATGTCGTCTTCTTTCTGACGTTTTTGTCAAGCGGGAAACAAAATTAGAACCAGATTCTTTTTCAGCTGAAGAGCAGTCTTGTCAGATTCCTGGGATCTTGGGGAGTGTGAAAGGGGAGTGTATCCTGCAATTTATGACAGTCCGATTTCAGCTCAATAACGGACTACACTGTATTACTTTGCTGTGTAAACGTGTAAAACATCAGTGATATTTTAGAATCTTCTTATTGGTCGAACCATGAAATCACAAATATGTCCTTGTGCATCTTGTGATAGATATTGGACAACACTTTTTGGTGGTCGTTTCGGTGGTAGTTATTATACCAGAGAAGTCTCCCGCCGCGGGTTAGGGGGAAGAATTTACCTGATGCTCCCCAGCATGTCGTAAGAGGCGACTAACGGATTCTGTTTCTCTTTTTACCCTTGTTAAGTGTTTCTTGTATAGAATCTGAATAATAGTCAATTTTTTTTTTAAAGATTTCAGTCAAGCAGTATGTAAGAAATGTTAAGTCCTTTGTACTGGAAACTTGCATTCTCCCAGTAAGGTAATTGTACATTGTACTACGTTGCCAGCCCCTGGAGCAAATTTTTGGTTAGTGCTTTTGTGAACAAGAAACAATTGACAAGTGGCTCTATCCCATCTCCCCCCTTTCCCCGTCGCGATATAACCTTCGTGGTTGAAAACGACGTTGAACACCAAATAAAGAAAGAAAGACCGGAGAAGTCGCATGCCATTAGTTGCATGTAACACGACTAGTAATACCACTGTCCATGTTGGATGATGGCTATGGCTATCGTGGCTTCGGATCACTATGCGGGTTTGGGTTTCACGTGCCCGCTTGATTTCACTTCCCGTCATTGACTTGACGCAGTGAACTCTGACCTTTCACCCGCGTCTCGTGACATTAATACTGGATGTGTCACCATGGAGATGACACCTCGTGACTCGTATGCAAATTGGTGGAGGGACTTGGAGACTCAGCGAAATGAGGTCTGAGCGATATTTCCTCCACGCCGCCTGTGCTGATTAGGATTTTAACGTCGTGTGTGGACGTCGGCAGTGTGATTACATTACCTTCAGATTAATCCTCTTTGTCTTCCTGGATGCTTCCCACGTCAAACAAAATTTGCTTGAGGTCTAGAGAATTGTTGACTTGAATTTGAGGCAGTTTTAACTTTTACGATTTGATTCGCTAAGCTAACTTGCGTTTTCTTATTGAACCGTACTTTTACAATCTAAAGTTGAGTTAATGTTGCACCCACGCCGACACTCAGAGGCAGCCCTCCCCTCCTTTCTCTCTCTCTTTCTCTCGCCCCTGAGACTTCCACAGTGAACCTGGTTGTATTTGAAAACAGAAAGGGATTCTGTAAAAGGTTTTAGCTATCGACCAGCTGGAACTTGAATGTCATATTTAGTGTTGCTTCGTTCACGAAAACTGTTCTTGCAATCCGATAATTCAGAGTACTGCTGTTTTCGCAGTGTTACGAGCCATTACCTACATTAAATCAGTTGATTCAGTCTCGTAGATGTTCCAAGACTGTTGTTTTCGCTATGATAACCCGTCGTTGAGATGGCGCTGCACGTGGGGAACACTCACGTGCGAAGAAAGCGTTAACACCGTCTGCAAGATGGAGTGCGACAGTTACGCTGTTACTGGTTCGTAACAGGTAAAAATAATTAGGCCTAAAGCTTCCAGGGGGGGGGGGGGGGTGTAGCGACTGTTGTTATTGGAAAGAGAGAGAGAGGGTTGGGGGGGCAGCGTATCGCATTTTTCATAACTTAGGCCGTTCAGATAGTACAACCTTTGGTACCACTTACAGTGCTTGGGGGGGGGGGGGGGGGGGGGGGTGTAGCGACTGTTGTTATTGGAAAGAGAGAGAGAGGGGTGGGGGGGCAGCGTATCACATTTTTCATAACTTAGGCCGTTCAGATAGTACAACCTTTGGTACCACTTACAGTACTTGGGGGGGGGGGGGGGGTGACTGAGGTAAACAAATTACCTTGTTAGGCAAGAGTTGACGGCTGAACAAGCAGCATTCAAACAAAGAAGACAACAACAGTACTGTTGGGGGTTTGGTTGTTGATGTCAGTCTGCTAGTAAACAGAACGGCAGGGACACAAAGATTCCTGAAAGCACGTGAAGCAGGCTGGATTCCAAGAGCGGCTGGTAATGGGCCTTGCTGTGTCTCTATGCGGCGCAAGTCATCATCCCCGCCTCGCTATGTGGTCTCCGTTGCCGAGCCAGAAAGCGATCTAGACTAGCCCTTGGCGCGAGAAAAAAAAAACCATCACCCCTCTCTGTACGCTCGTGGAAGTATCTTTTTGCGGTTTATGTCTTTCCCGTAATGATTTCCGTCGAGAAGTTACTTATTTTCCTGTTATCTTGGTGGTTTGTGGTTACGATTGTTACATACACTTGCTCTGGTTTTTGTTGTGTTAGCTAGCGTCTGATTGGTACATTTTTCTGGCAGTTCAAGGCCTTTTTCAGTCTTCGAGCTTTGTTTTGTTCAAACTTTGTAACGACGATATATATAAAGCACCACGTTGGCGTTTACACAGGAATCGCGAAACTTTTGAGGGTCGGTGCGTTCGCGCGCGTGAAAACACAGCTATGTTTATATTTCATTGTCAAAATAGATTTGTTTGAGGCTTTTTTGACTCGTGTATTATTTACCCCCTTTAAAGTTAAGCTCTGCTTAGTTTACATTTCAATGAACAGTAAGAAGCTTGATCATAAGCTTGTGTTTGGAGGTTAACGACCGTTGATCAGTATTTTAGCATCCAAGTTTTAATTGATCGTTAGAATACTATAGATGCTGTGTAAAATAACTGACTGGCAGACGTACCTCCAATTTTCCAGAAGATAAATGAGAATTCGGTGTCATAAGTTTTTGGAATCATCCGCTTTTCCCTTCTTTTTTCTGTGATCCTCTACCAACGCCCAGGGACCTGGGTGAGATGTCTTTGGCAGTTCACAGGGTGCTAATACTGCTAACATTCAGGTATCTGTTCGGCTGGCATTTGTTATGCCGTTCGGCGTTGCATTTTACAGCGTGTAGGCTGGATTAAGGACGTTGCTATCAGCGATGTTTAACCCGAGTTCCTGTATGACGGAGGGAGAAGCTGGCTATTACTGCTCTTGCCAGCGTGACATTATGTCAGCGGACTATAAATCTCCAGCCTCCATTATTGGCCGTGAAACGCTGCCCACTGCGACAATTGCAGTCCCCTTTCGGGCTGCTCTTTGTAGGCACCGTTAAAGATGGCGCGAAAGGGGCAGGGGACCATTAACAACAGAACGCAACGCCACTCGCAAGGAAAGGTTTTGGTGACGCCAAATTGCTTGTTATGCGCATGGCGGAAATTACGTTTGTCCGAAATCATCGATTTTTTTTTTTGCTAGCCGTTTCTGACAGGAGATTGGAAGAGGGGACAGCGGCGGAGAGTTGACTGTTGGGTTTTCTTACTTCAAGTTCGACAGTATGCCGAGTCTCCTCGTATACTTCGTAGAATGATTTCCCGTTCAAGCAGAATCCAAATTTAAAGTTTGTCACGTTTGTAATACGGTTTTGGCCCCAGGGGGCTAAGAAACCACACAGCAACAAAATTAATTCAATATTAAACACGCATGCAGATATACTCTTGGCTTTACAATCGTGTATGAATGCCTTATATGTAAAGGCACATTCCTTCCCGTGAAAAGAGTTCGGCTCAACATTTCAATCATATCTTAGAATCTGGTCAGGTTTCTGCATGGTGACAAGAGCAAGACCACTTGGTCACATACCAAAAATCAACTTTAATGATTTAATGTCTTTAACTATCAACCACGAGTGGCTTTTAGTTTTATAGAAATAGTGCATTAAAAAAATCCAAAAATCCCACTTGTGCACAGAGGGAGCCCAAGCTGTTCATTTTTGGTATGTGATCAAGTAGAGGGATGGTCTAATATCTCGTATACAAGTCTGGCCACATCTGAGATGGTGAGTCGAACTGTTTTCACGGGAAGGAGTGTGCTTTTAGCTCTGCTACACACGAGTCACTACTACCCACAGAAACTCGCACAACCCCACGTCGTTTTGTAGCACAGCCACAAGCACCAGAGCTTGCACAGCAGCACCGTGGGGAAGAAGTGAGAAGACGGTGTGTTTTAAAGCACAGGTGCCCCTTGGTGATTTGCTTTCAGGGTAAATGATTGGGGTCTGTTGCGCCGAGTGGGGTACAGAGGCTTTGCTCCTTGCATAAACAGTTTGGGTTTGTTGCGCCCAATGGGGCAAAAAGCTTCCTACAGCAAAGAGACAACGACCTCGCCTGTAAACAAGCAGGCTACAAAAGCCATCTTATACCTGTGAATGGCATTCTTTTGTGGGGAACAGTTGGGCCTGGTTGCACAACATGGCTTTTATTCTTGTCCTGAATTAGACTTTATTAATCAGAAATGCTTCGTCTGAGACATGTTTGAATAATGCTACACGTGTAGTTGTAAATTTGTTAATACTGTGTTGAGTCAAGTTCTGCACAAAATGCTTTTTTGAGTCACTTGAGAAAAAGTGACTCTATGTAATCGGTCAGTGTTAGTCTGTCCGGCCGGCCGTCCGTAGACACCACCTTAACGTTGGACTTTTCTCGGAAACTATCAAAGCGATCGGGCTCATATTTTGTTTAGTCGTGACCTCCAATGACCTCTACACTTTAACGATGGTTTCGTTGACCTTTGACCTTTTTCAAGGTCACAGGTCAGCGTCAAAGGAAAAATTAGACACACCACCTTAACGTTGGACTTTTCTCGGAAACTATCAAAGCGATCGGGCTCATATTTTGTTTAGTCGTGACCTCCAATGACCTCTACACTTTAACGATGGTTTCGTTGACCTTTGACCTTTTTCAAGGTCACAGGTCAGCGTCAAAGGAAAAATTAGACATTTTATATCTTTGACAAAGTTCATCGGATGTGATTGAAACTTTGTAGGATTATTCTTTACATCAAAGTATTTACATCTGTAGCCTTTTACGAACGTTATCAGAAAAACAAGGGAGATAACTAGCCTTTTCTGTTCGGCAACACACAACTTAACGTTGGGCTTTTCTCGGAAACTATAAAAGTGACCGGGCTCAAATTTTATGTGAACGTGACTCATTGTGTTGTGAATAGCAATTTCTTCCTGTCCATCTGATGCCTCATATAATATTCAGAACTGCGAAAGTGACTCGATCGAGCGTTTGCTCTTCTTGTTTCCGTTTATTTTTCGGATCCTTAGACTTCCTCCCTCTTTCCCTGTTGCCGGTTCCATGTCCATCTTTGTTTTGCCCCTCCATCGCCATCCAAGAAAGTAAATGTCCAACACATGATGTATGAAACCAGCCTCGCTTTAAAAAACCAACGGGTTCGTTTAAGTCCCATGCCTTTAACTGTACGGCATAGTAAAGAATTTACTGTTATTTGTTTTGATATTGATCATTTGCAGTTCGCCTGCTTTAGATTAAATGCCAATGATGTCAATCGTGAGAGAGAGAGAGAGAGAGAGAGAGAGAGAGAGAGAGAGAGAGAGAGAGAGAGAGAGAGAGAGAGAGAGAGAGAGAGAGAGAGAGAGAGAGAGAGAGAGAGAGAGAGGGGGGGGGAAAAAGAGAAACCACGAAGTGAGCGAGACACAAAGTGACATGTAGTATATTGACTTTTTACTGCTGTCAGAGTGGGGCTTGGAGTGTCAAAAAGAGCTGTCACCAAGCAATGAGAGCAGTCTAGAGTCCTTTACTTTACAGCCTGCCAGAAAAGTGTAGTATAGCGTGATATCAACATGCTCTTCCAGTGAGTGTGCTGGATAATCCACACATTTTTTGTTTATTGCCCCCAGACCATTATAACTCATTCACCATAAATAAATGACAGACTTCTCGAGTGTCAGTTCTATATCGAACCTTCTGACATGAGATGTATCACGAAAATTTACGATGTTCTGTAAATATCAAAACCGCAGCGGCAGGGTTATTGTGTTGGTTAAAAGTAGCAGTAAAAAGTAGATGTAAACCATGGAGAATTCAGAATCCAATGAGTAAAATACACAGCGTTATTGTGAGCCATCTGCCAGGCGTTTGCCGTCTTGCTGGGTTGGAAACAGTCAATTCACAGTCCTCCATTCGTGCAGTACAGTGAACGCCGTGAACCAGTGGAAAGTGTTTTATGTATTGTCAGTCTCTGAAAGACCTGACGGTGTACCCCTACATTATAATCCCTGGGAATACAAACTACAACTACAAGTTAGATGGCGTGAACGCACTGGGTCTGTCTCTAAGCTCGTTGTGTGGGCGTCATGTTTTCTGAATGGAATGAATGCAGTGCATGTAGCGTCCTTCGTGTCTGGCTTCAGCCCAAGCAACCGCAACCAAACTCCCCCCCCCCCATATCTCCTTTGTTTAGGCGTTTGCTAGTGGTCAAAGATGGTGTTGGTCAATACAGCTAAAGTCCCTTTTTAAGACACCCCCTTCCCCCGATTTCAGACGCCCCTCCCTTTTCAGGCCCTCTTTCCTTTTTCAAATGTTCTGGTAATAACGTGTAAACTTAACCCCTATTTTAAAACTAAGACCCAGTTTTCTCAGATTGTTCATTTAAACTAACCCCCATGTTAATACTCCAATGTTAATCACATGTTAATGGCCTTAAAGGGAGGGGAGTCTACTGTAGTACCGTCCCTCTTGCTTGCTTACCAAACTTTTCTCCCAATTTCTCCCTCTTGCCTTTGTTCGGGCGGTTGGTGGTGGTCAAAGACTGTGGTGGTCAGTAGCCTAAATAAATGACTTTACAAATTAGTGTGCCGGGTGAGTCACCGTCATACACACTGGAATATCTGATGCCTCTTGGCGTGACCGCCCCCCCCCCCCCTTAAGACTCCAACAAACTGGAAAATCAGGATTTAAAAAAGATAAGAGACTTAAAAAGGAGGTAATTTTGCAGACGTTGTGAACAGAACGTCCGAAAAAGTAAGGTTCTAAGGAGGTTGGGGTGGATAGTCTTAAAACTGGATTTTGTAAAGGGGGGTTCCACTGTACTTCTCAAGAGGGCAGTCTCCAAAGCTGGGTATCAGTTATAGATTCCATACCGCACGAGCTGTAGTACAAAGGATAATGAGAGTATTTGTACTGCGCTAATCCTACATAAGTATCTGGGTGCATATTGCTGTCTTTAACACAGATTGAATACCAACAATTTAGTTGGAAAAAAGCAGGAATAATTATGCGACATGCTCAGTTTTTTTATTTTTATTATTATTAAGATGACTATTAACGAAAGAAGCCAATAATACATCATGTGGTCCCTACAACCACTATATATCGCAGTTATGAGATTTTCCGCAAATTGGCGGAGTTCCGCCATTTTGTGTTCCAGGAATCATTAATGACATCCTCACACTGCACGGTTTTGCATAATTTTTTCCAACAACATTAGAATTCTTGGAGCATGCTTTTTATTTAAGTGTTTATTTATTGATTTAACAATTTCATGATAGGCTCTCAGCTCTATGCCCCACAGACAGCCTAGACGGACACAGCATGTGAAGAGCTTTAGTGCAGTCTAGCAATCCGGTCTGACTTTTGCCGGGCCTGATTAATTGATGGGCGGGCAGATGCTGGTTCCAGCTCCCATTGTCTGTCTTGGTCTGTGTGTCTCTATGCGTCCCTGTTCACTGCAGGGGTTGCGGCTGTTGGAAATCTCGCTGTCACTGCCATCTGTCGGCCTGGCCTGTTGGACCCCGTCACAATGTGTTGTAGCATTCTGTTCGCGGGATCGGTCTATTAACCCCTCGCAATACTGTTGTATGATGACCTTGTCTGCGGTTTGTCGTGTGAACGAGCTGGGTTTACGTGTGAACGAGGGCAGTCGTATTCTGACCATGTACAATCAAAATAGCCATCTGTCGCCCATTGCAACTGCTTCACAGCGGAGAATAATGGGCAGAGATATATACTGCAGCGGCACGTTGCTTTATCAATCCATGGTGCGCTCGTAGTCTGTTGTGCATTATGTGCAAGTGTGCCTTTCAGCTGCATTGATCGACACACACTCCCGTCCATCAATAAATAATGCTGTCAAACAAGTGCTTTCATTTTGTTTTTATTCAGCATACATACCAGGGGACACTACCCAGCACGGCAACACGATGGTTGAATAATGAATACATGGAGTCAGTCCTTATACTCTTGGTCCCTGCCATCAGTTTTCTGGTTCCGTAGCACAGTCTCGGCAGTTTTCGTGTTTCCGACCGAAGTCGAAAAGCCCGATCCGTTTTTCTTTTTAATTGATACAGAGGATTTGGTCGTAGGGCCGTGCATTAATGATTGATGTCACTGCTAACAACATCAATTCACTTTCAAAGACGTTGTGGAAATCTTATTTGGACTTATCTGTTACGATGTCTTCAGTTAGCTTTGATTTCTGTTTTCCGACTGTATAGGAATTTTCTGAAAAACAGAGGTATCTTTCGGTGTATGCTATTTTATCCCATGACCTGCCTCTTTGTCTCTGTTAGCTGAGGAGGTGATTATTCTGAATATTCCATCACAACCATATGGATATCCCATCACAATCGAGTTTCGATCTCAACTGTCATTGGTCATTGTCTTTGATTTCAGAGTACAATTGAATAATTTATAGAGGTCATCTGCATATTCAGACTTTACAGATGGACTACTTTTTTCAACATACGACTGAAATATTTTGTGGTGTCTAAGTCAATATCACGTATAGGTATGAACAGGCCTACATGTGTCAATATTGAGAAAATAAAGAATACTTCATACGATACGCACATTCTGCATGGATTTAAAGAGCGGAGTCGAGATATTTCGCTGGCTGAAGCGACTGCATGGTCAAAGGCATGTTCAACGAGTATCGCGAGTGGGATCAAGGGACGATACTCCCTAATTTTTACACAGACAGCCATCTACACAGAACCGAGAGAGAGACAGAGACAGAGACAGAGACAGAGATCAAAACACAACCCAGTCACCTGGTAGTTCGAAAACTCAATCTGAAACTGACATTGATTGTCGAAGGCATGTCTGCGGTGCATAACTCTGGAAAAGTTGTCGTAGCTGGGAACCCGGCCGTTGAGATCCATTCCAACGCCAAAAAAATTATCAGAAAACTCACCATGAAGTCAAATCAAACGTTAGGTTTTTTCATTTGGTTATTTGCTTTGGCTTTAAGTGTATTGCTTCGATTGATAGCTGAATCTGCTTGCAACCGTACTGTTCGAACTGTCGTCTGCTAGACGGGCTTGTGTGAATCCGAGTCGAGTCAACTGCGGGGTTCAGCGACAAATGAGGGAATGGCACCAAAATGAAAAGAAGAAGACGAAAAGAAGTTGGAGATACAGTTAAGATATATGGGGAAGAGAAGAGGATGTGAGGTGTTAGATGTATCCAACCTTAGGTGTTCAAACTCAAGACCGGGACAAAGTAGAAAGCGATGTACCGCGACCCACTCTCAGTGCCGACATACAACTTCCAAGCTTTATTGCTTAACGTCTACAACAGGCGAAGTATTGAAGCTTTGGCTCACCTAAACCCGACGACTGAATAATGTAAGTGATCCACGTGTGAAAACCAAAACAGAACAGCACGATGACAGCCAACATTTCTATCCCCGACTGACAAACAGTAACACTGCATGCGAACTGACTTGGGTCAACGATCAAACCAGCACGGCCCGAACTGAATTTGTTGCTCTGCCATTATCGTGCGCAATTCTGGTAAAAATATAAACCCGGTATGCCGAATTGAGTATAACGAAAGCCGATGTCAAATATACACAGGGATATTTTAAAATTACTTTCAAAATGTAAAAGCAGATAGCAGACCTTTTTATAAGCAATATGAATGACTGAATATCCACATACAAGTCGAATGACGCCGTCCATTATGCTAACAAATGGGAACTAGCTTTACGCATGAATTCATTGACATGAATTTCGACTGCGGAGGCTTTTGGCAAGCTGAAAACAGGAACGGGCAAGGTTTTAGTGGAAAAAGTAAGTGTTTTTAATGAAAACGTCGGAGTAATGGGATGAATAGCTTACACACCTCGTCCTGAATATCTTGCATATTTTCCCTCGGGTCGATTTTCATGTATAACCTCGCCAAAGGCTCGGTAATACATGAAAATAGACCCTCGGGAAAATATGCAAGATAACCTATATTGATTTCTATTTCAAGTGCTGGGATCTGCACCATCCTGGTGTTTGTTCTTCCACGAGCTATGGGTGGGGTTTTCATGTCCGTTTCCTAGTTGTGTAGGAGGAATTTCGTATAACGAAGACCAATACTTGTAGTGATATTCGCTGTTTGGTTGCTATTTCAAGCACTTGGTGTTATATCAGGAGTGTGTTTGTTTTCCATGGTACTTAGTGGGATATCAGGAGAATGTTTGTCTTCCAGTCCTCATGAAGTGCATCGTCACGATGCGTACCACCCATCAGTGTTATGATCCTAGCGTCTTGTGTTTTGGGACCCGGATTGCTTCATCCTTCTCAGTCGGCCTGAGCGGTCTCATGCCAGGAACGGCATCACGTATGCTGGCGCTGTTTATTCACAGGGGCCACTAATCCTGAAGTAGATGTGTGCGGGCAAGGGGCGAGAGGAGAGGAAAGGCGGGACTAGGGGCAGAGAAGACCTCCATGATCGATGGCAGCGTGACTCCCTCGAGTGGTTGTTTTGGTGAAGTCTCCCTCCCTGCCCTAGCTTGAAATATATAATTGCGCAGCCCTGCTTCGAACACATACATCCACACTCTGTCCGCAGACTGGTCTTGCCAAGACTCTTTCTGCCAGGAATATATATATCCCCACTTATTTCCAGCCTCCCCTCCCCCGGTCCTCGTCATACGTTGTCTATGTTTTCATCTGTGTGTGTGTGTGTGTGTGTGTGTGTGTGTGTGTGTTTGGAGGGGGGGGGTTAGTGTGTGCTTGTTCAGTGTACCGTTACTATAATCACTGAATACACGCAAGGACAGGCTGGAAGAATATAAAACAAAACATTTTTAGCATTTAACTCTCTCTCTCTCTGCCAACCATGAAAACTAGGTCCCACGGTTGGACGCAGTCTAAGCAGTTATTATTGTCAATTTCCTCGTACATTTGTTTCTCTCCCAACTGCTTTCTGTTTGAATTCCTGACAGCTTGTGACTATTACCTTGTATCTGTTCTTGGAGCTTGGCCAAGACGCCACTCATCCTCAATCAGATTAACGTGTCTTCCGCGACTCCATCGACGTGGGGCAAGACGAACCCGGCTTTTCCTTCTCTTGTTCTGTAGAAGAGGCCCAGAAACGGCGATGGCTGTCATGCTGTTTCCTGGAGAGTGCAACAACATCACGTGAAAGGCGAATTTGAATGCGGAAGTTTTCTTCTCTCCCTTTTCTTCTCCGGCTTTTCTTGCATTTGCGACAAAATTCGTGTAACCCATGACTTTTTAACGCTCAGCTTCAAAGACGACGGAATTATCAAGGAATGATCTGGTTGTGACCGTCTCCCTTTCCTTTCTCTTTTTCTTTTTACCCTCCCAAACTGGCGGTACGTGCGACGACTTGCTGGTTTTTACCGACACCGGATCGGAGCAGGAAAAAGCCAGTCTTGAACATATGAAGCCGGTAGTATATATCAGCGCCTGTCTATCGCACATGATGTCTGTCTTGCACACATGATTCTGCTGTCTTGGTCAGATAATCGCGCCTCTCTGGTGGAGAGGACGACAGGCTGAGCTAGTGGCTAAGCCTGGGATTGCCTTGGAAACTGGGTCAGCCTAGACACATCGATCGATACCGCGCTACTTGCTGGATGGGGATTGGAGGGGGTGGGGGTGAGAAGGGATGGTGTGGGATGAGGGATGGGTTGAAAGGGGGGGGGGGGGGGGGTATACAGCCCTCGGCCAACTCTCCACGCACATTTCCCTTCTGCCATTTCTTATCTCCCTTTCAATTTACACTTGTGGGGAAAGGGGTCTGTGTTTCTGGCCATTGAGGTATATATTTGTATTGATCTCCTCCAACTATTTAACCGGAGCTGACACACAGTTGATGTTTCCCCTCTCTTGTATTGATCCAACGTGGCGTGGAGAAGAAACGGTTCGCCGGACTCTTTTTATTTTCATTTTCTGCGTTAGTATTTGGCAAGAACCTGGCAGTGACTAAACGACAGCTTCTGGCGGCAGAGAGCAAAAGGTTGCGATCAGTAACTCCATCAGCATGTACGCATGAGCAGGATGGTGGAGGCAAGTGCCGTTGATATTCATGTCGAGTAGCGCATTAGCTGCAAACGCTGCGACACTCAAAGTGCTCAGACTTCTCCGCAATTGGTATGGTCAGGGGTTGGGCGAATTGCTGAGGACAGACCGAAGTAAACACTGTAAAGTTCTACTTCTTTTTCGCAGTTAGCATAATCAGTGGCTGGACGAGTTACTTAGTGGAAACAGTCAAACAAAAACTAGGCAACTGTGCCTATAGCTACATCTCAGCAATTAGAATGTCCTTCGTCTGTTGCTGCCTGTAGCAGGAACACGTGAACAGGAGGTCTCGTTGGCGGAATGGACAGGGCATAGCGTGGTGTGAGAGAGAGAGAGAGAGAGAGAGAGAGAGAGAGAAGGGGGGGGGGGAGGGAAGGCGGGGGGAGAGGGGGGCTGAAATACACAACGTTTCAAACGGACCTCAATAACTGACCGAATCATATAAAATGAAATGGAAATTCTTCCTATGACCTGTCCGATAATGAGAAGAGAGAGAGAGTTTCAAGTTGAGGTCGGAGCCTGGTCTTACCATTAACAACTACACAGCATGTAAACACGTATGGCTCTCTAATACGTTAAAGATACAACATTTACATTAAAGATTGAAATGTGAGAACAGAGAGAGAGGAGACAGGGCGTTGTAGGGGGGGGGGGGGGGGCGACACTTGTTTGTCAAGGACCCTTTGCAGCAGGTAGGCGGTAGAGGTCAAGAGAGTACCATCATACAAGAGATCTAAGTGAAGAAGACCACATATCAAGTAGATGGCGCGTGTTTGGAGAGACCAAGGCCTGTTTGAAGAAGCCGCAGCTGAGTGAAACTTCTTAATGGGTCGCCCGTGTGTTGACGAACAGTGACACACGCACTGAAATCCGCCCAGCGGGCGGCCATGTTGACAAACACTGTGACACGGGCACAGCAGTCAGACAGCCGTGCCAATTGCTAGACAAACACTTTTCTTGCTCTCATTTTCCCTTTCCTCCCTTTTCCTCCCTTTTCCTCCTCCTCCTTCTTCTGTTATGTCAGATAACTGTTTCAGAATTTGTTGGTGTGTTATTGTTTTAAAATTGGGAAGAAGCTTATCAGTGGTAGGATTAATGTTCGTTTGACACAAGAGATGTGGAAATTGTATGCACTAGTGACATACACACTCAAACAGAGAGAGAGACAGAGAGAGAGACAGAGAGAGAGACAGAGAGAGAGACAGAGCTGTATAAATGACATCATAATAATAATAAATGAGCATTTATATAGCGCAACATCATAACTTTACAATTATGCTCTTTGCGCTTGACACATTTAAAATTTAAAACACAGTTATACAAGAATTAAATTACATATCTTACCCAACTCACATATAGCAATTAACTCTAGTTCAGTGCTGGTAACGCTGTACGCATCCCCTTGGTAACCAAGGGAAGCCCCTCTAAAAAAAGAGTGACCAATCCCATAAGTGCACAAGGCTTAATTTAAAGCATACACCATCAAACATACATTACAAAAGATTCTTCCACTAACTAAGTAATAAAAACATGAATAAAATAGGTAGTGAAAACAAGGACATGGCAGTACATCAAGATGTTGTCCCTCAAAGTCAAACCCTTACCATGCACCATGAACAACAAAGAATCAAAACTTGACTAAATGTAAAAAGAGTAATAAAACGTCTTTCACATGCGTCTTCTTGCTCTTTCAGGGCAATTTTCAGCCTGCACATTTTTCCCATACAACATAAATTGCAATCTGTTTTACATGCCAGACAATCTGTTTTAAAGACAGACAGAGGATTTCCTGTTGCTTCTCTTCCTCCACCCTCTTCCTCCTCTCATGTTGGGGCTAAGTCTGCTGTTGCACAGGGGCAGCACTTCTGAGGTGTTCCTGATAGCTCATTGGTGTCAGGGAAATGGCTGTTTTGGAGGTTAAAGATAAAAAGCCGCTGGGGGAAGATACTGTTGTTCACACTAGCTCATTGTTTGTGACAGTTTAGGAAAACAGAACCAGGGAGAAAACAACACTCACTCATTGTTTGTGCACTCCCAACACTCTCATTGTTTGTGCACAGTGGTTTTGCTGTGGAAACAGAATTTGGTGGAAGAAGGGTAACACTGATAAGGGAAGGTAATCATGAGTAATACCAGGAAGATAATGTTGACACTGGCCCTTTGTTCAAGCAGAAAATATATTTCTTTGAAATGTTAAAACAATGGGTCAAGCTGAACAGCTGCATAGAAGCTGTGTGTTTGTGTGTGTGTGTGTGTGAGAGAGAGAGAGAGTGAGTGAGTGAGTGAGTGAGAGTGAGTGAGTGAGTGAGTGAGAGTGAGTGAGTGAGTGAGTGAGTGAGTGAGTGTGAGTGAGTGAGTGTGTGTGTGTCTGTGTGTGTGTGTGTGAGTGAGTGAGTGTGTGTGTGTGTGTGTGTGTGTGTGTGTGTGTGTGAGAGTGAGGGAGAGAGAATGCATGAATGGGTATTTAAAAGCTGTTGTGATAACTATCTTTGAATAGCTTTTTTTGTTGTAAGCGTTTCGGTCTGTTTGATTTTACATATTTCAGTGTGTCTTTGTGTCATGTCAGTTTTGATGTAACCTCTCTCATTCTTCCCTCTCCCTCCCTCCGCAGTCTAACTCAGTAACTGTTAACTCATTCAAGGCGCGTCTAAATTTCCCCTGTGTTCCCTGCCAGTGCGCGATTTAGAGCCATTTTGAAAAAAATATTAAAAATCAACGACACAAGATATTTACATACTTTATGTTTTTGCAAAGTTTGGAACTTACTCTTTTAGAAAATATATGAAACATTTGAAAGTACATACCTTTTGTTGTCTTCATATCCAGGCAAAATATCCAATTTGAAGCCAAAAAACCCAAACTTTTTTGTTCTTGAATGAAACACCAGTAACTCACTGTTGCAGTACTTTTTCTCACAAAATCAAGCTGATATGCACTGTTTCAAATGTCAAGAGTGTTGCTGGTGAATCAGAGTGTTGCTGGTGAATCAGAAACAAAAATTACTGTTAAATAGACTTGAACTGGTGAGTGTCAAGCATAATCGAGGCGCGTCTAAATTGTTAAATTTCCCTGTGTTCCCTCAAATCGGACGATTTTGACCCATTTTAAAAAAAATTATAAAAATCAACAACACAAAATAACCTTACCTACCTTACATTTTTGCAACGTTTGAAACTTGCTCTTTTACAAAATATATGAAACATTTGAAAGAACATACCTTTTGTTGTCTTCACATCCAGTCAAACTACCTCTTTGAAGCAAAAGACAAACAACTTTCTACGTCATGGGTTCATCATACACAATGCCATGATCGACACTTTCATTGCCCGAATCATCACCCAAATGATCGTCCATTGGCACAAACTTGTCACCAGAATCTAAAATATCATCTCCACTATCATCATCACTTAGGTCAAGATCAGAACCGTACTGAATAACAAGTTCTAGCACTCTTTTCAAGTTACTACGTCTTGTCAGCAGAATTTTCCGCCATCTTGGAAAAGTCAAAACACGTGGGTCGCACACCGTCAACAAAATCGAATTAATCCCAACAATTGAAGGGAAGGAACTGTTTACAGTGAATGGTTCCACTGAAGATAGATAGAAGTTCATTGCAGGGGTTGTTTCCCTTGGTCAGCAGGACCGTTTACACCGTTAAAAATTCGTGATATCCGTCGGAACTCAAGTGCCGACACGCGGCCAACGCTAAACACAGGTGTCGGACTTCCAGTTCCGACACGCAGCGAATACGTGATGTGAACTTTGTGTATGTTACAGCAACGCAAGTGACAGCAGAACTGAGAATCTTGCCTGTAGTAAACCCTCATGTGCATGAAATGACGGCTGGATGGAGTGAGCCCGTCACCTTCAGTTGCGCTGCCCCCGACTTGACAACAACGGAGGCTGATCTCAAATGGTTCAACGATCAAGACGAAGAGATCACTGCTACTGTGACTTCAGGAGGGTAAGAAACTGTGCATTTTATTCAGTTTCCATGGCTGTGGTCAGTTTTATGCTGACAGCTAGGAGGACCAGGTCAAATTAAATGTCAATGTTAAAGACATAGATATCACTACTATCTTCATTTGTCTTGGAAGTCTGATTATCATTTGTTTGTCCGTCCATTTTAAAAACCATTTGATAATCGTACTACATGTGTTTGTGAATTATATTTTGCTTGGTTGATTAAGAAATGCTCCATGCCAAACTTTCTTGTTTTTTGAGTCACTTGAGAAAAAGTGACTCTATGTAATCGGTCAGTGTTAGTCTGTCCGGCCGGCCAGCTGGCCGGCCGGCTTTCCGGCCGGCCGGCCAGCCGGCCGGCCGGCCGTAGACACCACCTTAACGTTGGACTTTTCTCGGAAACTATCAAAGCGATCCGGCTCATATTTTGTTTAGTCGTGACCTCCAATGACCTCTACACTTTAACGATGGTTTCGTTGACCTTTGACCTTTTTCAAGGTCACAGGTCAGCGTCAAAGGAAAAATTAGACATTTTATATCTTTGACAAAGTTCATCGGATGTGATTGAAACTTTGTAGGATTATTCTTTACATCAAAGTATTTACATCTGTAGCCTTTTACGAACGTTATCAGAAAAACAAGGGAGATAACTAGCCTTTTCTGTTCGGCAACACACAACTTAACGTTGGGCTTTTCTCGGAAACTATAAAAGTGACCGGGCTCAAATTTTATGTGAACGTGACTCCCAGTGACCTCTACACTTTGACGTCTGCTTTGGTGACCTTTGACCTTTTTCAAGGTCACAGGTATGTCTTGAAGGAAAAAAATTGAAATATCATATCTCTGAAACTATTCATCGGATTTGATTCAAACTTTATAGGATTATTCTTTACATCAAATTATTTACATCTGTATTGTGTTGTGAATAGCAATTTCTTCCTGTCCATCTGATGCCTCATATAATATTCAGAACTGCGAAAGTGACTCGATCGAGCGTTTGCTCTTCTTGTTGATGATGGCATTCAAAATTCAAAGGGTTTATTTGCTGAAAAACCACAGGGCGTTGAAGCAGCGATACTTTGTTTCTGTTGCAGCAAATTCATATCAGATTCTGGGAGAAGGTTAGTCCTGCGTATTCCCAACCCAACTGATGACGATGCTGGAACCTACACCTGCAGAGGTGTAGTTAATAGGGTTGCTAAAGAGGGCAGCATCACGCTGGAACTCTACCGTACGTTGCTGTGTGTGTGTGTGTGTGTGTGTGTGTGTGTGTGTGTGTGTGTGTGTGTGTGTGTGTGTTGTGTTTGTGAGTGTGTTGTGTTTGTTAGTGGTGTGTGTGTGTGTGTGTGTGTGTGTGTGTGTGTGTGTGTGTGTGTGTGTGTGTGCAGAAGATGGGACTCCTGAATAGGGCTGCATCCCACTCAAATACTACTGAAAGTTGCACTCGTTATGTGTGTGACACAACAAGGTACATGTAGCACCATAACCATTTTGGTCGTAGTGGAGTGAGATGTTAGAGATCTCAACAACTCTCCGGCCAGCTTTATGAGGGCGGTGTCTACTCCTCCCCCTTGCTGCCTGTGTGAGACAAGGACAACACACAAGGGATGTTAAGGTCACCTTCTCTATACCCCCCCCCCCCCCCCCCCCTTCATCCCTTCTAATACTTCATTACTTTTCGTGCTACTTTGTTATAACACAGATGAGGATACAATTGAAAGTCACTTTTCCATTGTAATGCTTGTTACTTTCTCATGTACCAGGAGATGTGTGCATAACGCTCACTCTTGTTTCACATGTTGTATGCATTTAGAGCGTGGAAGTTCCTGTGCTTTTTAGTTATTTTATATGTGCTCCTCTTTTGCCAGGTGGAATCAACATGACATCACCCTTGACACAATATGCTACCCAGGGTTCTGTTGCCAAGATTTGGTGCCGCATGACCAAGACCAACTTAGAGAAAGACATCTCTTGGTACCATGAAAATTGGGCGCTTATCCGATCAGGTCAGTTTTTATCAGGGATTTTTTCTGCCAAAATTTCATTCACTTCAACTTGGAGTTGTCTGAACAATGCAGAGTTTAGATCTTGCAGATACAATTGTTCTGTAATGTATGTGTGACCGTCGCCCTTCACAGCAGGCTGCAGAGTTGTTGGCCTTTGAGTGCAAGCTATTTATAGCTCGCCGGCTAGACACCTGTGGATTGTAGAGTTCTGTTCGTGATGGGGTCTGGCAGCTTCTGTCTCTCTGTATGTTCTTGATTTCCTTTGCGTAACCAAAACAGTTTTTATATGGCTAAGAAATTAGCCCTAAGATTCTCAATCCTGTTTGATTGGACTTCGCCTCCAAAGGTGATTGTTGTGTTTCAGCACTGGGTTACATATGGGATAAAGAGTAATTCAAAAAGTCATTTCCCTTTTACGTATACACACACACAGTAGAGCAGTATTCTCGGTTCCCCAATTTCTCGAGGAAAGCTTCTTTTCTTCCTGATGGACAGAGAACTTTTTTTCCTAAAAGAAATGATCCAGGAAGAATTCTTTCCGAGTCTGCTTCGACATCCATTTCTGTATCATTGTTTATTCTAGCTGCCATAAATTGCCTTTAGAGTTGCTTAATTTTGATTTTGATTCCCAGGAAATTGTCACAGAAATCCACAGGCACGTATAGGGCCTCTGGACCCCAGCAACTTTTAAGAGTTTTCCCCCTCAGCTTCGAGGCAACAACATGGACAGATCTGTTGAGATTTCAACTGACGTGAGGGTCTATGGACATACACTGGGGGTGCATATTTCAATGTTGTTCTTTAAAGGCGTCTTGTTCTCATAAAAAAACACTTTATTTGACATTGACCAGGCTTTTAACTTCCCGCCACTTGGACACATACCCAAAATCAACACCCTGACTGCTTGCTGTGACGACTTCTTGTTTGTTTGTTTTTAATTAATTATTAACCAAAATATCCGCTAGTGGCCTTGACGCAATCAATTCCAACAAACACTTCCCACTGAGCACAGAGAGTACCAGGCTGTTGACTGTGTGTATGTGATCAAGTGGAGGAGGGCGAGTCTTACCACACGTGACCGCCTGGCGAGATGTGAGATGGTGAGCCCAACTGTTGTCACCAGAAGGAATGTACCTTTAACGTTAAGCCGAGGAAGATGAGAAGTAGAAAGAGTGTGATTGTGTGCCAGATGACAAGTACCGTGTGGGTTACGAGAATGGAGCCGGCCAGGAGGGAGACTATCTGGAGATCAAGGACATCCAGCTGGACGACGGGGGCAAGTACATCTGCAACATCGACATGATGAGCGTCGGAAAGACCTTGGCCAACTTCATTCAGGTCGTTGTCACAGGTGAGTGCTTCACTCTGCATGTGTAGACATGGAGGATCACTTCTCTCACCCCCACCCCCTCGTCCCTGCTGTGTATACGAGCCAATGGCCACAGGGGTACAGTAATCCATCCAAAAATATAGATAGAGGTGTTGAAATCCGAAAGCGGTAATGAAACAATCAACAACAAAAAAGAAGTTAATGAATGTGGCATTTCAAGGAGACAAAACCAGGTAAATGTTCTGATTCTGTGCTTAGTTGGATTGTGAGTACCGTACTTTCAAGACTATAAGACGCAACTTTTTTCCCTCAACGTTTACCCCTGCGCCCTATTGACCGGTTTCGCCTTGTGTATGGCTACAGAAGAGTACAGATGTACCTACATTGCTACACAAAGAAAGGGAACGGTGATAAGCATGTTTCTGATTCTATGAACGGATAAAGTTTCCTCTTGTCTATCAAAGGTCATAGTTAAAACTCAGTCAGAAGGTCAGTCTCTGCAAACTAGGGCAGGCAGCCGGGCTCAGCTGAAAATATGGTCATTGACATGAGGTCACCAGGCCAAACAGCTCTGAGAATGCAGACTCTTTGATCTCACCGCACATCGGATAGAAAACGTATTTCCACTCTGTACACTTCCTTTGACTTGTGGCCAATACACGGAAAGCGCCTATTGTTTGGACTTTTCTCATTTAAAACTTAAAGTGGGGGTTGCGCCTTTTACAACGAAGCGCCTTATAGTCCCAAAATTACGGCACTGTGATACCTGCTCTGTGATGCCTCTCCAATAAGATGACTTTTCTTGTCCCTTTGTCTAGTATCTTGACCTGAACATACCTGTAGTGAAAGGCCACCTGCAATGTAGAGACACTTTGAGCGGGTCCCCAGGCTGTCCTTTCATCACAGGTACCGCTGTAAGACTGGTTGGTGAGAAGTTCATGTTGGATCTTACAACGGAGGAGAAGGCAGGAGGATGTTTGACAACTGTGTTGTTCCCAGCCGCAGAGGACAAAAGGTCAATTAGACCTGAGTTGAAATTATGTCCAAATGTCCCGGCTTTGTCTGTTGAAAATGTGATGTTCAGAAGACGTCCTACATGTCAACACTATCGGACTGTCAACTGGTCAGGGGTGAGACAAAAACATCAAATACAAAATGTATAATGTGAAATGTATGCATCATTGAATGAAGCATGAGGTCTGGGAACAACAATGTGACACTGGTGTGCTTGTCAGTCCTCTGAGTTGTGTATGTACAGTTTGAATGATGGTGGTTGGCTTGGATTTAGTGCCGCCCAAGAGTATCGAACCTATCATTGACCAAGCTACTCGGTCTTTTGAGTTGAGTATGTACAGTGTTGATGTGTTATGTGTCTTGTTTGTTTTCAGTGCCGCCCAAGATGATCAAACCTATCACCTTCAACCCTGTGGTGCCGAAGGAAGGAGACAGGCTGGTCATGTCCTGCGAGGCTAGCGGCACCCCACGTCCTACCTACATGTTCAGAAAGGTACACTCAAACATTCGTGCCAGTCGGATGTAGCAGTCGGGTGTAGCAGTCGGGTGTAGCAGTCGGGTGTAGCAGTCGGGTGTAGCAGTCGGGTGTAGCAGTCGGGTGTAGCAGTCGGGTGTAGCAGTCGGGTGTAGCAGTCGGGTGCAGCAGTCGGGTGCAGCAGTCGGGTGCAGCAGTCGGGTGCAGCAGTCGGGTGCAGCAGTCGGGTGCAGCAGTCGGGTGTAGCAGTCGGGTGTAGCAGTCGGGTGCAGCAGTCGGGTGCAGCAGTCGGGTGCAGCAGTCGGGTGCAGCAGTCGGGTGCAGCAGTCGGGTGTAGCAGTCGGGTGTAGCAGTCGGGTGTAGCAGTCGGGTGTAGCAGTCGGGTCAAGTACCAGTCGGGTCAAGTACCAGTCGGGTCAAGTACCAGTCGGGTCAAGTACCAGTCGGGTCAAGTAGCAGTCGGGTGTAGCAGTCGGGTGTAGCAGTCGGGTGTAGCAGTCGGGTGTAGCAGTCGGGTGTAGCAGTCGGGTGTAGCTCATTCACCTGCTACTTTTAGGTTCCCTTTTACCTCACAAGTTTTTGATTTATTTTTGTATTTGTTCTCTGGAAATCATTGTGGGGGGATCAGACCATTATGAATATTTTAATATGCTGATTTTTCAGGCATTGTTGTTAATGATAGCTTCATTAACACTACTTAATTACACATTGAGGAATGTTGCTCCTTGACCAGGCTTGTTAGTTTGCTAGGTTGATCATATTGTTTTGCAGCACATATTTCACATGTGCAGATGACAGGATGCTGAATCATGAAAGTAGAATAAGAATCGGCAGGATCCTGTGTATTATAGTGGCAGGATTGTGGTTATTTTGATAAGATAATTTAGAGTGAAGAGAATCATTGTCCCATGTGAAAGTGTGTGGTGGCTTACCAGCTTATTTGCATTGTGATGACAGAATAACCAGGATCTGCTGGAGCAGCCCAACACAGACGGCAACTACATCATCGAGAAGGTGAACCGAACAGACGAGGGCCTCTACCAGTGTGAGGCCACCAACAAGGGCGGCTCGGACACGAGCGACGTCACTCTGGACGTCAAAAGTACGAGCCTTGTCTGCTTTTTTACATTTAGTCAAGTTTTGACTAAATGTTTTAACATAGAGGGGGAATCGAGACGAGGGTCGTGGTGTATGTGTGTGTGTGTGTGTGTAAAACGATTCAGAGTAAACTACTGAACCGATCTTTATGAAATTTTACATGAGAGTTCCTGGGTATGATATCCCCAGATGCTTTTTTCATTTTTTGGATAAATGTCTTTGATATCCGGCTTTTTGTAAAAGTTGAGGCGGCACTGGCCACTGTCTCACCCTCATTTTTTAATCAAATTGATTGAAATTTTTGTAAAGCAATCTTCGACGAAGGCCGGACTTTGGTATTGCATTTCAGCTTGGTGACTTAAAAATTAATTAATGACTTTGGTCATTAAATATCTGAAAATTGTAATTAATTTTTTTTTTATAAAACGATCCAACTTTATGTTCATCTTATTCTTCATCACTTTCTGATTCCAAATACATATAAATATGTTATATTCAGATTAAAAACAAGCTCTGAAAATTAAAAATATAAAAATTATGATAAAAATAAAATTTCTGAAATCGATTTAAAAACAATTTCATCTTATTCCTTGTCGGTTCCTGATTCCAGAAACATATAGATATGATATGTTTGGACTAAAAACACGCTCAGAAAGTTAAAATGAAGAGAGGTACAGAAAAGCATGCTATGCAGCATAGTGAAACCACTACCGCGCTAAACAGGCTCATCAGTTTCCCTGCGTTTTGCACGAGCGGCGGACTACGGTCATTGTGAAAAAATGCAGTGCGTTCAGTTTCATTCTGTGAGTTCCACAGCTTGACTAAATATACTAATTTCGCCTTACGCGACTTGTTTCACTCTCTATTATTCACTCTGTCTTCAGCCGTTAGGTGTGCCCGTGTGCATGTGCATGCATTCATGTACTTAGGATTGCTGTGTTTGTCATTTGGAAGATGTATGTGTGTACATTATGCATGGAAAGTTGTGGAGGTATGGAAATAATCTGAACCTGGAAGACTGCAACATTTACATGTTAACTCAAACAGCTCTTTACTGATACCTTCTGTCCCATGTAAGTGATTTGTAAACCAGCACAGATGTGGCCAGGTGTTGACATAGGGTGAGAACACACTTTCACTTGGACTCGTACCAACACCAACAGCCAGGCTGCTTTCTGTGCACAGTGGGAAGGTTTGGCTGAATGAGGTTCACAGTGGGAAGGTTTGGCTGAATGAGGTTCACAGTGGGAAGGTTTGGCTGAATGAGGTTCACAGTGGGAAGGTTTGGCTGAATGAGGTTCACAGTGGGAAGGGTTGGCTGAATGAGGTGCACAGTGGGAAGGTTTGGCTTAATGAGGTTCACAGTGGGAAGGTTTGGCTGAATGAGGTTCACAGTGGGAAGGTTTGGCTGAATGAGGTTCACAGTGGGAAGGTTTGGCTGAATGAGGTTCACAGTGGGAAGGTTTGGCTGAATGAGGTTCACAGTGGGAAGGTTTGGCTGAATGAGGTTCACAGTGGGAAGGTTTGGCTGAATGAGGTTCACAGTGGGAAGGGTTGGCTGAATGAGGTGCACAGTGGGAAGGTTTGGCTTAATGAGGTTCACAGTGGGAAGGTTTGGCTGAATGAGGTTCACAGTGGGAAGGTTTGGCTAAATGAGGTTCACAGTGGGAAGGTTTGGCTGAATGAGGTTCACAGTGGGAAGGTTTGGCTGAATGAGGTGCACAGTGGGAAGGTTTGGCTGAATGAGGTTCACAGTGGGAAGGTTTGGCTGAATGAGCTTCACAGTTGGAAGGTTTGGCTGAATGAGCTTCACAGTGGGAAGGTTTGGTTGAATGAGGTTGACAGTGGGAAGGTTTGGCTGAATGAGCTTCACAGTGGGAAGGTTTGGTTGAATGAGGTTCACAGTGGGAAGGTTTGGCTGAATGAGATTCACAGTGGGAAGGTTTGGCTGAATGAGGTTCACCGAGGGAAGGTTTGGCTGAATGAGGTTCACAGTGGGAAGGTTTGGCTGAATGAGCTTCACAGTGGGAAGGTTTGGCTGAATGAGGTTCACAGTGGGAAGGTTTGGCTGAATGAGGTTCACAGTGGGAAGGTTTGGCTGAATGAGGTTCACATTTGGAAGGTTTGGCTGAATGAGGTGCACAGTGGGAAGGTTTGGCTGAATGAGGTTCACAGTGGGAAGGTTTGGCTGAATGAGGTTCACAGTGGGAAGGTTTGGCTGAATGAGGTTCACAGTGGGAAGGTTTGGCTGAATGAGGTTCACAGTGGGAAGGTTTGGCTGAATGAGGTTCACAGTGGGAAGGTTTGGCTGAATGAGGTTCACAGTGGGAAGGTTTGGTTGAATGAGGTTCACAGTGGGAAGGTTTGGCTGAATGAGGTTCACAGTGGGAAGGTTTGGCTGAATGAGGTTCACAGTGGGAAGGTTTGGCTGAATGAGGTTCACAGTGGGAAGGTTTGGCTGAATGAGGTACACAGTGGGAAGGTTTGGCTGAATGAGCTTCACAGTGGGAAGGTTTGACTGAATGAGCTTCACAGTGGGAAGGTTTGGCTGAATGAGCTTCACAGTGGGAAGGTTTGGCTGAATGAGCTTCACAGTGGGAAGGTTTGGCTGAATGAGCTTCACAGTGGGAAGGTTTGGCTGAATGAGCTTCACAGTGGGAAGGTTTGGCTGAATGAGCTTCACAGTTGGAAGTTTTGGCTGAATGAGCTTTACAGTTGGAAGTTTTGGCTGAATGAGCTTCACAGTGGGAAGGTTTGGTTGAATGAGGTTCACAGTGGGAAGGTTTGGCTGAATGAGGTTCACAGTGGGAAGGTTTGGCTGAATGAGGTTCACAGTGGGAAGGTTTGGCTGAATGAGGTTCACAGTGGGAAGGTTTGGCTGAATGAGGTTCACAGTGGGAAGGTTTGGCTGAATGAGGTTCACAGTGGGAAGGTTTGGCTGAATGAGCTTCACAGTGGGAAGGTTTGGCTGAATGAGCTTCACAGTGGGAAGGTTTGGCTGAATGAGCTTCACAGTGGGAAGGTTTGGCTGAATAAGCTTCACAGTGGGAAGGTTTGGCTGAATGAGCTTCACAGATTGAAATAGGTGTTACGTGTGAAATAAATTCAGCAAAATAGTCACACACACACATACACGGCCTTTGCTTCCCAGGGCTGCAAAAGGGTCTCCATGAGGACTCTAGGGCACACACTGATGATACATTTGTGTTGCAGTTCCTCCTGTGATTGAGACGCCTGACGATCAAACCAAGAAGACGGAACAGGAGGGCAAGGAGGTGCGCCTCCAGTGCCGCGCCACCGGCGACCCTGCCCCTGCACTCACTTGGCAGAAGAAAGGCTCCGAGATCATCTACTCTGTAGGCACCAATGACGATGTAAGCAGTCACTTCTATCTCACATAAGTACAAGGCTATGGCACTTGACCTAAAATGATATTTCAAAAACTCAGGTCTTAAGAGAAAGCGAGTGTCAAAACAAAGGTATATTTGCATACACGCGACAAGTACAGGGAATGCTGGACATGTTAAGAAATGAAATGTTAAAAGAAAGTAACTGAAGGACAAAGAGAGAGAAAGGGGGGGGGGGGGGGAGGAGGGGAGGGGGGGGGGGGGGGGGAGATGACTGGTGGAGTTAATTGTGCCTGCTTTGTACAGGAACACACTTCCTTGTTTCCCCTATACTATTATCAAGCAGCTGTGCTCCAGGCTACTTGTGAATATCAGAATTCAAAGGGCGTTTTATCATAGATTATGTAATCAGTATGCACTGGCATGGCAACTGTGAAGTTTGTGGGAAAGTTATGTGAGGTATAAGAACATCATATACCAGGATGTTCTGTTGGCAGTCAAAGTCAAATTATGATGTTGATAAATTAGAGGGATATTTTGTATCTTTGGCACTGGCAAAAGTTGAAAAGTGTGTGGGTGAATGCGGCGTGTGCGTGCGTGTGTGTGTGTAGAGATATCTAGATGAATACTAGTTCAAACTAGATTAATTCGGGGCATGGTTTCACAGTGGCTCCAAGTGGGGGATGCTTGACAGCATTCTCTTCTTCCCTGACAAATAGTTTGAAAACACAGCCCAGGGTTCTAACCACTTTGCCATGTTTCAGGTGTACGTAGAGGAGCAGGATGGCAGCCCGAAACAGGACTCGCAGACCCGAGTGTACACCAACACCTGTCCTATGATAGATTGTTACTCATATACCAGGATGTACGCGTCATGTTTCAGGTGTATGTGGAGGAGCAAGAAGGCAACTCTGAACAGGACGCACAGACCCGAGTGTACACCAACACCTGTCATGTGATTGATTGTTACTCGGTCATCAGTTGTACGCGTCATGTTTCAGGTGTACGTAGAGGAGCAAGAAGGCAACTCTGAACAGGACGCACAGACCCGAGTGTACAGCAAGACTCTCTACCTCGTCATCCCCACACTCAAACCTAAACACGCTGGAGAATATGTGTGCACTGCGTCCACCACCGCTGTTACCGTAGACAAGACCTTCAAGATTGACGTTATGTGTAGGTTGCTGTTGACTGTCTTCTGGGTGTGTGTGTGGGGGGGGGGGGGATGTGCGAGCGAGGGAAATAGTGTGATGTGTACATTCCTGGGGGGGGGGGGGGGGGGGGGGTGAGAGTAAAGAGAATATAGCACCAGCACAGGAGAGAATTAAGTTGACTTTGTCATGTCTACCAGTTTCAAAAGTATAATGACGATTTTGGTACATGTACACCCAACCTATGTTTTTGACTTTGAAAGTTTAAAGTGTAACAGCTTGAAGTATTATTTTCGAGGGAAACGAGGACTCTACAGTTCTAATTTCATCATGCTTCTTATCATGCAAGAATTCAGATGGTTTTGTGTTTAAGGCAATGTGCAGCACTATAATTAAACTTCGAGAATACATGGAATAACCTAGTTTTCTTGGTAGTTATTGAAGTGACTTATAAAAATGAATAAAACAATTGTAAATATTAATGGACACAGATTGCCGTTGCTATGGAACAGCCGCCATATTGGATTTCTAGGAAACGGTTTTACAGCAACATCATACATCAGAAATACATATCTGTGTGATTGTGACTGTGTGTGTGTGGGTGTGTGTGCATGTGCGTGCAAGTTGGAAGGATGCTCTTGGTCTTGATACACGCTCATGCGTTATTTATTCATGAACTTTTATATCATGCTGGTGTGTAAAAATACACACTTAATCTGAGGATATTTTATTGGTTATAAGTTAAACTAAGATAGAGAGAGAGAGTGTGTGTATGGGTATGTGTGTGTGTGCCGTGAGAGACTGCTTAGGATTTTAGATGTGTTTTAGTTCAACTCTAAATTCTTAGTAAATGTGATACGGCTTAGTGTTATTAGTTTTAAGTGCAATCTTTAATTTTTAATAAATGTGATGTATTTTATGTCTGTGATCGCCTGACACTGCATGGCAATTTTCCTTGTTTTTATAAGGACAGTCAACTCTTGAGTCTGAGTCCGAGTCAAAGATACACATGACTTTTATCTACAATCATACAGAACGATTTTTTTTTACTAAAGACTACAGTTGAATTTATATTAATTTTGTAATGAGGATTAATGAATTTCTAACGGCATATTCATAATCTTTATTTCAAAAATAAATACAAATTCAACTATAGTCTTTTGTCAAAAAACCGTTCTATATGATTGTAGATGAAAGTCATGTGTATCTTTGTGCCGAATATTAAGCATTTCTGATGTATGATGTTGCTGTAAAACCGTTTCCTAGAAATCCAATATGGCGCTGTTTATGCCAGTTTCCAGAGCAGTCTATGTCCTTTAGTTTTCTCAAATTTTTCATTTCTTTTTAATTGTCACTTCAATAACTACCCAGAAAACTAAGTTACTCCATGTATTTTCCAAGTTAAATTTTGGTATATTTAGTGCCTCACATTGCCTTAAATACTGTATCATAATTTTTAGGTAATAAATAATATTGCAAAGTGAATAGACCACGAAGAAGTTTTGAATACAATATAAGCATATAATCGCTGTAATTCACAAACCTATATATGTGCTTATGAGTGTGTGCTATGTGTGTGTTTGCAAGGGCGTGTGTCCGTCTGTCTATGTGCGTATGAGTGTGTTTTGTGTAGTAGAGATTTGTTTGTGTGTGTGTGTGTGACTTGGGGTGTGAGAGAGAGAGAGAGAGAGAGAGAGAGGGGATTTGTCCTTTGCTGGGGGTATGCAGTGCCTTGGCATTGCACTTCCACTTAATTATTATTGTTATTATGATGATGATTAAATGGTATTGTAACACTTGTGTGTGCAGTCAAGCCTAACTTTGACAACCAGGCAACCACCCAGTTCTGGGGCTGGGTGGGCAGCAAAACCAACCTGACTTGTATCGCCAACGGAAACCCTGAGCCCGTCATTGAATGGCACAAAGAGGGGCAGAACCTGGCTGCTATCAATGACTACATCATCACCAATGGCAACAGCGGTCTTCCCACCAGGGCCATCAGTTACCTCATTGTAAGTGGCTGGCTGATTTCCTGGCACAAATTGCAGGGGTGGGATTTCTTCCGTCCCTGACGGATTTCCGTTCCAGGAAGATTTTTTTTTTATTTTTTAATTTTTTTTTAACCCCCCCCCCCCCCAAAAAAAAAAGGTGTTTTTTTTGTATTTTTTTTTTTAACCTTAGACTCAGAGGAGCACGGGTACAGACCTGTTTACCAGTACGATTTGGGCGTATTTTGTACGCCAAATTATTATCGGTACAGACCTGTTTACCCTTACGATTTTGGCGTAATTTATTACGATTTTCTGCAAAAAATACGCCATTCCGCTATCCGTGTCAAGACTACGATTTTCATAAATAAAAAAAATGTAAAAAAAATAAAAATTTTTTTTTTTTTTTTTAATCAATTCACATGTTTGGCATTGTTTTTTCAATGGCAAAATGGGGTGAAAAAGCACAGGACTGACCAGAGATCATGTCTGTCTGATAAGACGCTGGAGAGCCTTATTCTAGTGGTGAAGTCTCGCCCTCACTCATTCGGCAAGCAGTAGAGAAGCGGTTGACACACTGAAAAAGGCCTACTACGAGCAAAAGAAAAAGAATCAGTGATGCATGTGCTTTTGATGTGATCTTCGTTGAAATTAGGATGACTACAAAAACTGACTGATGTGTTTTGTTTGTGAATGATGGATATATGTGCATGATTGCATTTCGCAGACACAGGTAATTGTCATGTGCGTTGTAATTGGCGACGAATGCTGGATGATTACTATTTTTGTGCCAGGATTACTATTTTTGGGGCTGAGCATTAGTCCAAAACACTTATGGGGGTAAACAGGTCTGTAGGTAAGCAAATACGCGACACGCGCACAAAAATACGCCTAAGAAAAAGTCTAGAATACGTTTTTCGTTGTTGGTGTGCTGATTACGGAATGGTACAACTGATACCGGTTTCTGTCGAAGGGAGATAACCATGACAGCGAGTCTTCAGCTGTGGAAACCTTGTTCAGTTGTTGGCACGTGCGACCGTCTGGACAATCGTGGCAAAATGAAGCGGAAAAATGTGCCAGTTTTGGATGACTGTACCAAGTTTAAACAGCGGAAGCAGTAGATTTTCTTGGAGAAATATAAGAAAGAGCCAGGAGTCTACTATGGGAAAAAGTCATGCACACTGCAAGTATTGTAAATCAGATTTCTCCGTTGCCCATGCTGGGAAATATGACATCGAACGACACTGCAGTTCCAAAACTTCCCTGCACAAGGTTGCTGCCAAGGAATTATGAAGTTCATTCCCGCAAAGCAAATCCTGCCAGAAGAAAAGGCTGTAGTCCGCGCTGAAGCAATGTTTTCTGAGATAATTGTAAAAATGAACTTGCCACTGTCAACCGCAGATGTTATTTCACGAACTTCATCTTTTCATTATCAATCTGTTTGGGAAGACACTGGTTAGTATGATAATGCTATAAACTGACAGGTAAATAAAATTGTTTTATTCCTGTTGTATTGGAAGGAGTTAAATTCTGAAGGTGTTCACAAGACATGCTATTCTTACACAAACACGTTTGCACCCACGCGTACATTTTCCCTAGCCCATATATGGCTTTGCTTGCAAAGTACACCAACTTTATGAAAAATACACTCAACTTTTTGGGAAAGTACTCTTGCCTCGGGTTTAGGGTAAACAGGTCTGCGGGTAGCTCAGGTGGTAGAGCACTGGACTTGTGATCGAAAGGTCGCTGGTTCGAATCCGGGCCGGGATGGACACAGGTCAACCTTATGTGCAGACCCAGAGACGGTATCCATCTCCCACCCCCGTGTTAACACAGTGAAAAGTAGGATATGCGCCAAAATGGCTGCGATCTGCTGGCCGATGTGAATGCGTGATGTATTGTGTAAAAAATTCCATCTCACACGGCATAAATAAATCCCTGCGCCTTGAATTTGTGCGCGATTTTTTTTTAAAATCCCTGCGCTTAGAACTGTACCCACGGAATACGCGCGATATAAGCCTCATATTGATTGATTGATGACTGATAACACCTAAACGCACATACACCTGTGTATCTCATCTAAAGTCGGGTTAAAACCCGGGAAAATGCCCCTAATGGCTTTGCCGTGAGGGCGTAAAACTTGAATTTCTCTTTTTACCTTTTTTTTTGTTAATCCCTGGCAGCTGTTGTTTACACTCCGTTCAGTGTACAGAAGGTCAACTACCTTTCACCATTACCAAATTGACCAAATTGAGTGACATGTAGGGAGCAGCTATGTCATGTCATCCTGGCAAATGTTATGAGGGCTTACTAGCGCCAAAACAAAAAATTAGTAATTAACCTGTGAAAGTTACTAATTTTCACAAGAAGATTACAATTATGACGTGAAAATTACTAATTTTCCAATGTTAATGTCTAATTTTCCAGTGTTAATGTCTAATTTTCAGTTTTGGCTTGCTTCCTGACGGCTTACTTGTGCCAAAACTAAAAATTTGTAATTTACCGGCCCCCGTAGCCCAGTGGTTAGCGCATCGGGCTGCGGGCCGGGAGGTCGTGGGTTCGAATCCCGTCAGGGTCATGTGGGTTTTTCGGGCTACGGTCGGCTCCTACCCAGAGTGGAAGTGTTATGGTTCCTGTGGGAAGGCTGGGATCACACAGCCGAGTGTCATTCACTTAACGAATGCGACTTTGAGGGTGCTCAGGTTGTGTATACCTGACCAACACCGCAGGTGCGGCAGTTCTCGGGCCTGGTTGACACCAGGATATATTATGACAGTAAGCGTAGAGTGCTGCCCTGTCACGTAGTCTCAAAAACCAAATTGGAAATCCAAAGCATCATCATTATAATCATCCTCATCTCATTAATCATCGAAAATATAAATTGTCCTTGCTCTTGTGGCCTTTCATGCCCGGAGCTATCATGGTGACCTTGGTCTCGGTGTTCCTGTTCGATCCTTCCCTGAATAGTAGTTCTGCTGTCAGTCTTCAACGTGGGATGTTCTGGGGGGTCAACGGAGGGACGTTGTGGCGGTCTGCTCTTTGGAGGGGACGCTCACTCAGTCTGGCTCCGCGACTTAAAAGTCAATGTCGTTTGTAGGGGGCATAGTAGGTAGTGGGCTGCGTCCGTTAGCTCGGGACAGACCCACTACTGAACACCGTCGGAGTGACTCAGCAGAAGTGCAGTGTCATCTTCCGAGGGTAGCGTACCGCAGCGACCAGACATCCCCCCCTGGAGCGTCTGTAAAACCAACAAGTCTGGCAGCGGAACGAAATTCAGAGGTGGTTGGAGCAGTGAGTGCAGGGACGGGGCGGTGTGAGAGCACAACGGAACAAGAAACAGGTGTAAAAACAACACACACACACACACACAAAATTAGTCTTCTTCTTCATCGTTCATGGGCTGAAACTCCCACGTTCACTCATGTTTTAGCAGTGGGTTTTTACGTGTATGACCGTTTTTACCCCGCCATTCAGGCAGCCATACGCCGCTTTCCGGGGAGACAAAATTAGTAATTTTCACACATTAATTACTCATTTTCATGTGCCTCTTGACTGTGGGGGCTCAATGCGCATGCGCGACTGTTATGCCGGCCAGAGCGAAACATCCTTCGATTCGAAACTTTTCTGGTCCATAGTTCTTTAATCCGATGCAAATTAACAATGAGAGCTGAGCGCATGTGTAGATAACCGTGACATACAACTGTCTGTCCCACAACTTGTTGAATAACGAATTCTATCGAAAGATATTTGTGAAAGTGTGTGAGTCTCGACCGAAGAGATCCGTCTGCTAGTGGTCGGACCTTCAGCACATGTCCGGCCGGCCGCCATTTTTCCTCTCAGTTCGAACATTTTCGGATCGATTGTCCTTCACTAATACACTACAAAGCAAAGTTATGAGTGTGGTAGTGGTAACAAATATGAGGTACGGCTGTCTGCCCGACAACTTGTCGAATAAGGAATTTTATTGAAAGATATCTGTGAAAGTGTGAGACCACAGCCGATCAAAAGTTGTCTGCTACGAACAGCTTCAATTCGAAAGTTTTCGGTGTCGATTATTCTTTTCTAAGATACCCAAAACAACGTTTAAGGAAAGCGCTATTGCAGAAAACTGTGATATGCATCTTCCCGTCAGATAACTTGCTCGATAAGGCCTTCTATTAAAAGATATTTCAGAAATTGTGTGAGAGTAATGTTTGCTGCACATTGAAGCCTCTCAGTGCAGACTCTTAAAATCCGACTACTGTGATCAAAAACAAGGCAAAAATGAAAATTAGTAATTAACACTGTTAATTACTAATTACTAATTAACACTGTTAATTACTCATTTTCATGTGAAAATGGTAACCCTAGGTTTTGGCACTAGTAAGCCGTCATAGAATGTTGCATCAAGTTTTACGCCATCACGGCAAAGCCATTAGGGGCATGTTCCCGGGTTTTAACCCGACTTTAGATGAGATACACAAGTGTATGCGTGTTTGGGTGGTATCAGCCATCTGCACTTATTGCAGAATGACCGAGGTCTTTTACGTGCCACTGTGGTGATACAGGGGTGGGAGATGGATACCGTCTCTGGGTCTGCACATAAGGTTGACCTGTGTCCGGCCCGGCCCGGATTCGAACCAGCGACCTTTCGATCACAAGTCCAGTGCTCTACCACCTGAGCTACCCGGCCCCCCGGGGGTGTTCTGCTCACCCACAACTTTATATACCCCACTTGCAGGGATTCAGAGACCTTAAGTGATGTGGTAGAAAAAAATTGTATTCCTAATCTGTGAACCAGTGGTATTTACATTCTGATACATTGAGTCCTTTAGAAAGTTTGCAAGTGAAACACACTTAATTTAAACATACAGTCGAACCCACCTAAAACGAACACGCTAGTTACGAATTTTGACTTATAACGTATTAGTTTTAAGTTCCCAACTGAATACCTCTTTCTTCATGCTTAAAAAAAATGCTTGAAACGAATTCTTTGTAACGAATTTATGCTTATAACGAGCACTTTTTGGATTCCCAAGCATGCATAATGTCTGTAATTTACTCACGCTTATGACGAAATCTTTAAACTCGTCCCGAGATCGACATATCATGGGAATTTGAGAAGTTTGAATACATGTGTCGGTCTTCCCTTGCGTCGACTGCTTGAACCATCGCTCAACCGATCACTGAATAAAGTTAAACTGATTACACTGTACTCACAAAACAATTTTAAATTTAGAATCAAAGTGATTGATAGCTCAGACACTGAACATGAATGACTGACTGACGTTTATTTCCTTCGCGAATACCAAAAACGAAACATCAATGTTTTGAACGGAAGCCATTACCAAAAAATATAGATGCCAGAGTGGTTTCCCTTGGACAAGGGAAACCACACTCTCAACGTTTGCGTTGGCCGGTTCGCGATGGTTTATCAGTCAGTCAGTGCTTTCGATTTGGATTTGAACATCATGTCGCAACCAAAAAAGAAAAAAAAACTAAATTGGCCAAGGTTTGCTACCCGTCGCCAAGGTAAGTGATTCCGGACAAATGATAGGAACACCGCCAATGTGGACAGTGTCAGTGTGTGTGTGTGACCAAAAACGTAACAACTGGATGAAACATCTGTGTGCTCACTCTCATTCAAACTCAACAATCATCACTCAACATGAGACACACATGAACATGTAACTGAATATGTCACTTTATTGTCCAAACGTGAAGCAGCATGAAAGTTGCGAAAGAAACAAATTGAAACACCATAAAATGTAGATTACAAGACTTTAAAAAAAAAAAAAATCAAAAAAAAAAATCAATCAATTTTCTTAATACGAATTTTGGTTAAGACGAACTTTTTTTCCGATCCCCAGTGATTCGTCTTAACACTATTGTGACTAGCACTGCCACGGCGTTTACGTCCTGCCTGCCCAAGCTTGCCACCAAGAAACTTCCCAAAAATCAGTAACTGTAAAGAAATCTGTCTAGCAAGCTTGAATTAAGTCCAATCACCACCAAATTTTGTGTACTAATTCAAAAATGGATGCCCAGTTCAGTCGTGCTATTTATAAGTTTGTCACGCGATTTGTTTTAGCAAAGGGGGGTGAAAGGGGGATAATTTGTGTTTTTTAACATATTTTGTGTGTGTTTTATTTTCCACTGCTTTTTGACTCACATGCGAAGCAAAAGTGAGTCTATGTACTCACCCGAGTCGTCCGTCCGTCCGTCCGTCCGTCCGTCCGTCCGTCCGTCCGGAAAACTTTAACGTTGGATATTTCTTGGACACTATTCAGTCTATCAGTACCAAATTTGGCAAGATGGTGTATGATGACAAGGCCCCAAAAAACATACATAGCATCTTGACCTTGCTTCAAGGTCAAGGTCGCAGGGGCCATAAATGTTGCCTAAAAAACAGCTATTTTTCATATTTTTCCCATTTTCTCTGAAGTTTTTGAGATTCAATACCTCACCTATATATGATATATAGGGCAAAGTAAGCCCCATCTTTTGATACCAGTTTGGTTTACCTTGCTTCAAGGTCAAGGTCACAGGAGCTCTTCAAAGTTGGATTGTATACATATTTTGAAGTGACCTTGACCCTGAACTATGGAAGATAACTGTTTCAAACTTAAAAATTATGTGGGGCACATGTTATGCTTTCATCATGAGACACATTCGGTCACATATGATCAAGGTCAAGGTCACTTTGACCCTTATGAAATGTGACCAAAATAAGGTAGTGAACCACTAAAAGTGACCATATCTCATGGTAGAAAGAGCCAATAAGCACCATTGTACTTCCTATGTCTTGAATTAACAGCTTTGTGTTGCATGACCTTGGATGACCTGGTCAAGGTCACATGTATTTTGGTAGGAAAAATGTGTAAAGCATGTGAGTCGTATGGGCTTTGCCCTTCTTGTTTTAAAAGTTATTTTTTAACAGAAAGTATTATAAATAATGTTATAACCAAACAAGGTGTAAAACCTATGAATTAGCTGAAATATTGTTAACATTGTACACAGAAATAAGGAGACAGTACAAAGAAAAAAACAAGCAAATCACGCATTCACTCACAGCATCCTGACTCAAATGAAACAAAACTGTAACACTCACCAAATGATGTCTAGGTAATCCATATTGAATATAAGTCACATTTTCACAACAAAGTACCAACTGTACACCTATGAACAATTCCAAAAGGATTTGAAGGCTCCAGCCATCCATTGTTATCAGTGCTGCCACGCCCCCATAGCTCTTGCACGATTCCGAGATACATGTTCGTCTAGCAGTATCACCGCCTACCACGTGTAGTTTGCCGACTCGTACTAGCAACAACGGGACTGTTTCTTCCTCACTTTCACTGCTTGTATCGCTTTCGTGAGGCGAAAACGATACGTCCGAATCATGCTCTACGGGATCCTCTAGGTCCAACATCCGGAGAATCTCCTCCCGAGACAAGGCTCGCCTTTGATTCATTTTTTTTTCTCAAAAACGCACACAAATCAGGCGAATTTGCAAATGGCAGAAGGGGACGCCAAGTGTATCAAGGGAAACAACTCAATTTATTTGCAAGCTTCAAAAACCGGGAAGCAATCACGAGTCGTGTACCCTCTATGGCTGGTACTGAAAAATGCGCGTCCCGTCCATGGGCGTGTCAGCGCTGGTACTGATTTATCAGTGTCCCGTCGCGAAAGTGTTAAGCGAGTTCGACTGTATTTCTCTTTTAATTCAAGCTATGATTCAACAATAATTTTAGAATAATAACTCCTGAAATGATGAATTCTTCTTCTTGTTCTTGTCGATCACTCAGATGGAAACGCCGGTTCCCCGCGCAAATGTTGCCGTGCGCTGTAGGTCGTCCAGACTGCCATAGAGCTTCCCTTGCACCGTGGTCGCTTCCGCCCAGATCTGGCTCCTGAGGCAATTTTTTGATTAGTGCTTTTGTGAACAAGAAACACTTAACAAGTGGCTCTATCCCATCTCCTCCCCCCCCCCCCCCCCCCCCCCCTTTCCCCTATCCCATCTCTCCCCTTTCCCTCGTCGCGATATAACCTTCGTTGTTGAAAACGACGTTAAACACCAAATAAAGAAAGAAAGAAATGTTGCAGTGAGAGGGGACCCATTGCAGCACGACTGTGTGGGCTCTGCACAGGGAGGTGAAGGCGGATGACAGGTCATTCAGTTCTTTGTCTCTGGCAGTGTCTAAGGCCTGCAGGACTGACTTTGCGTCGCTGAAGAACACAACGTTGTTGGAGGAGAGTGGACTGTGCTCAACGTGGGCTGCACCTGTCTGGAGCGCTACTGCTTCAGCCTTGAAGTTGGTGGAGTAGAGGCCGGTAGCGAGGGAGATGTGTTCTTCTTCTCGACCTCCTGGGTACTTTATGTAGATTCCGGCACCACCACTTCTGACAGCCTGGTCGGCAGATCCGTCAGTGTATACATGAGTCCATTGGCGTTGGGGGTAGGAGTTGTGGATGTGTTCAATGGTGAGAGACTTCAGTTCAGCACAGCTGTGGGAGTCTTTCTTGCCAACGCCAGGAATACTGCAGCGTATCTGGGGTCTTCCTTCATCACTCCAGCTTGGGTTTTCAAGGTATTGGGGGATATCTTTGGGTTGTTGGTCCAGGATATCTTGGTGTCTCCTTTCCAACACCCTCGTCTGGTGGATGAAGCTTCCTCTCTTCAGTCTTCCTTTTGTTGGTTGGCACAGTCTGTCTTTCATGGGGTGAGTTGGCAGTCGTTTGAATTTAGCTGCCTGGGTGAGGAGTTTGGTGTCCCTTCTGTCTTCCATGGGCTCAAGGCCCATGATGTTTTCCAGCTCTTGGATAGGGGTTGACCGCATGGCGCCAGTGATGATTCTGGCCGCCTGGTTCTGCACCTTGCTGACTCTGTCAAAATTTGACTTGGCTGCTGTGCCCCATGCCGTCACTCCGTACTCAAGTACTGGTCTGACGCTGCCCACGTACATCTTCTTGAGGATTGCTGCATCTGCGCCCCACGTTGTGCCAGTTAGCTTTTTCATTAGTGCTAACCTTAGCTTGGCTCTGGCTTCGACTTTCTCTGTCTGCTGTTTCCAGGTGAGTCGCCTGTCAAAGGTCACGCCAAGGTACGTGGGGGTGTTGTCAGCCTGCAGCGTCTGTCCGCAGAGCTTGAGGTTGGCCTTCAGTTCTTTCGGGGACAGACTAAAGATCGTGGAAGTGGTCTTCCTGGTGTTGATGTTGACGAGCCACTTCTTTGTCCAGTCCTCAAGCACTTTCAGCGCCTCTTGCATCCTGTAGTTTGCTGTTGTGATGTGCTCTTCCGAGCACCAGAGTGCAAGATCGTCCGCGTAGATGGCTCCATGGACATTTCGAGGGAGGTCCTTGACGATGTCGTTGATGAAGACTAGGAACAAGGTGGGGCTGAGGACTCCACCCTGTGGGACTCCGTCTTTCAGCGTCTTCATCCGACTGTACTGCCCGCTTACATGGACTTTTGCTTTCCTGTTGTTCAAGTACTGGCAAATCCACTGGAACATACATCCGGCCACGCCACTCTTCTGGAGCTTCAGCTTCAGCCCTTCCTTCCAGACCTTGTCAAAGGCCTTCTCCATGTCAATCCAGATCGTCAGGGTGTGTTTCTTGTCCTGGTAGCCATCTTCGATCTTCTGGGCGATGTATGCCACCTGGTCCTCGGTCGAGCGATGTTGCCTGAAGCCGGCCTGTTCTGGAGAAAAGGTGTTGTTCTTCTCCAGATGCCAAGTGAGCCTGGTGTTGATCAGCCGTTCCATGAGTTTGCCCACTCAGCTAGTGAGGCTGATGGGTCTGTATGAGTCCACCTTCGCTCGGTCTTTGCCTTTCGTGTGGATCGGGACCATATCAGCTTCTCGCCAGACTTGCGGGACATGGCCAGTCTTCCAGCTGTTGTTGTAGAGCTTCAGTAGCTGTGTTTTTGCCCTTGTGCCTAAATGTAGAAGCATCTCGTTGGTGATCTTGTCTGGCCCTGGCGACTTTCTTTCATGCAAGGCTTTCATGGCATCTGCCAGCTCCTGATGGTTGAACGGCTTGTTCATGTGTTCCCCTGGCTGATGCTCATTGGAGGTTCTTCTCTCCTCCTGTATCTCTGCTCTTCTTTCTTCTGGTACAGTGATGTTGCTGACTTTCTCGTAGTTGTCAATGAAAAGGTTGGCAGCCTTTCTTCCTGTCAGCAACTCTTGGCCCTGCGAGATGGTGATTGTCGCTGCTCTTGTGTCTTCGTCGTTCATGGCTTTCGTCAGCTTCCACAGCTTGTTGCCGTCCCTTTCTAGGTTCAGCTTCTCCGTCTTCTCCCTCCAGCTTGATCTTGCTGCTTGGAGGTAGGCTCTCCTGTACTTGGCAGTGGCTGCTTTCAGGGTGATGTTGTTGTCAACAGAGGGGTTCTCCTCCACTTCTTCTCTGATACTGCTGACTTCATCCTCAAGCTCCTGAAGCTCTTCCGTCCAGTAGGGCCTGTAGTTCTTGCGTGCGCCCCGTGGGATTGTTTCTGAAGCTGCTTTCACGATGGCCTGGTTGAAGTTCCTGGTGACCCGGTTGATGTTCAGGTCGTCTGTCTTCAGGCCCCTGGTGTAGAGGTCTGTGAGGCTCGCAAATATGTTCCAGTCTGCCTTCTTGTAGTTCCATCTTGGAAACGTTGTACTGTTCTGTGGCCTGTACTGCAAGTTGATGGCCAGCTTCACTGGCCGGTGGTCGCTGCCTCCTAACTGGCTCAGTATCCCTCTTGTGGTTTTCTTGGAGAGGTCATCAGTTGCAAAGGCAAGGTCTGGGGTGGAAGTCGACAGCCGCCTGCGTGAGAAGAAGGTGGGTGGGTCTTCTGGATCGTTCAGCAGTATCGTTTGAGCATCGATCTGCCAGTCCTCCACTTCCTCTCCTCTTCTGTCCGTCTCCTCGTAGCCCCAACAAGTTGAGTGGCTGTTGAAATCGCCAACAACCAAACAGCTCTCGGCTTGTAGAATTTCCAGATACTGCAAGGAAAGTTCTTTGTCTGGGGGGCAGTACAGGTTGTAGATGGTAATGACAGAGCTGTCCACTGTGATTTTGACTCCTTGGACTTCAGCTTGCTGATTTGTGTCCACTTTGATTTCTTGTGCTGGTATACTGTTCTTGATGAGCATCAGCACTCCTCCTTTGTGTCTTCCTTCTCTGTCCTGTCTGCAGGTTTGGTATCCTCTGATGGTGAACCGGTGGTTCGGATTCAGGTGCGTTTCTTGGATACAGGCTACATCAATATTGTCGGCATACAGTCTTTCAGTGAGAGGAAGCTTTTTGTTGTACACTCCTTCCGCATTCCATTGAAGAATGTTCAGCGGTCGAGGAGTCTCCTGCGCGCTTGTTGTTCTTTGGCCAGTAGCATTTACTCTCCGCCTCCGTAGCCTGGCTCCTCGCGGCGGGACGGGGTGACCTCCGGTAGCTTTTGTTGGGCCCCTTTGAGGCATAGGGCCCGGCACTCTACCAGCCCGGGGGGACTCCACAGGCAGAGCACCATCACGTGTTGAATCGTCGTTGTCCATCATGGGAGTGAAATGCGTTGCACTGTCGTTACGCGCACTTTGGCCCAGCGCATCCGTCTTCAGCAGTGGTTTCTTCTCCGACTTTTCCTTGTCGTAGGAGACTTGCCGTCCATGGCTGCAGAACGTCCCCCGTCCTTGGTTTTTTGTCTGAGTGATCCTTCTCATACCCCATTAGCCTCGGGGAGAGGTGGCTGAATTAGTCTGACCTCTACCCTTTGACCTGTCCAGCTTGGGTGGCCCTACCAGGAGTTTACACTCCCGCTGGCATAGCTCTCCGGGTCATCGAGGCACTCAAACCACCACACCGCGCTAAGGAATCAGCCTTGTGGTGGAAATGATGAATTGAAAAGCAGCATCAGAAGACTGTGTATAGCATTAGCAAGGGATATAACTGGTGATTTCTGTTTTTGTCTAAACCTTCTTCTTTTATAACCTGAGCAGTTAGCCCTTTTGAAGGTGTTTAACCCCTTGACTGCCTTATGACGGGTATACCCGTCATGCGCTTGTGCAGCCGCAGCGCCTTAGGACGGGTTTACCCGTCTTCTCCGTTCAGGAATTTTCCAGAAATGCTACGTCACTGCTGACGCACAAATAGCAGCCAATGGCTTGGAAGGATACCTCATTCTCATGAATAAACATAAATGGTGACGCGGTTTTGCGTCTGAAGGCTATTTTCCGACAGGGTAGGGGAGAGAAATCTCGACTTGTCAAAATGGCTAACGGTGACAGTCGACCGGGCCCTAGTAGGGAAAACAGACCTGGGAACCCATACGATTTCACCGTATTCTGTACGCATGATTGTCGAGAATACAATCAGTACAGTCAGTGGGGAAAAAATACGACGAGAAAAATTCCTACACTACTTTTATTCACAAGCCCATCTTGAAGCCGATCCAGTATTTTGACACATGATTACAGTTTTTGTCAGTAAAAATTGAAAAAAGGATTTGTTTTAAATGTACACAAGAATTGAACGGTTCGTCGGAAAGTGCAGTGAGCCTGTCAAACAGTTGAAGTTGACGGATTTCTTTCGTCCTGTATGAATTCATAAACACTGCAATGGATTTTAAACACTGCAATGAATTTTATTCTTTTTTGTGAGGAATTAAAGTGTACAACAAAATAATGAACTGTAGCAGACGACAAAACTGCTGACTCTGACTGAACCGTGTACTTCGTGCGCCGCGCACTACGGAGGCTTTTTTTTAAGGTATGGCACTGTTTTATCTTCTTTAACTTGCTTTTTAAAAAAAAGTGATCAGTTTGATCATTTTCGTTATCGCGAAAAAACGTTAACTCGAAAAAAAATATTGGTCCCTTTCATTTTGTGTAAAGCGATCTCGACTGTATAGCCTAAACTTAATTAACGATGTGGCGGACGCGTGTGAAGCATGTTTGAATCATGGATGTTGAAATGCTGTGTGGAGTACGTTCATTTTTGACTCACATGCGAAGCAAAAGTGAGTCTATGTACTCACCCGAGTCGTCCGTCCGTCCGTCCGTCCGTCCGGACGTCCGTCCGTCCGTCCGTCCGGACGTCCGTCCGGAAAACTTTAACGTTGGATATTTCTTGGACGCTATTCAGTCTATCAGTACCAAATTTGGCAAGATGGTGTATGATGACAAGGCCCCCAAAAACATACATAGCATCTTGACCTTGCTTCAAGGTCAAGGTCGCAGGGGCCATAAATGTTGCCTAAAAAACAGCTATTTTTCACATTTTTCCCATTTTCTCTGAAGTTTTTGAGATTCAATACCTCACCTATATATGATATATAGGGCAAAGTAAGCCCCATCTTTTGATACCAGTTTGGTTTACCTTGCTTCAAGGTCAAGGTCACAGGAGCTCTTCAAAGTTGGATTGTATACATATTTTGAAGTGACCTTGACCCTGAACTATGGAAGATAACTGTTTCAAACTTAAAAATTATGTGGGGCACATGTTATGCTTTCATCATGAGACACATTTGGTCACATATGATCAAGGTCAAGGTCACTTTGACCCTTATGAAATGTGACCAAAATAAGGTAGTGAACCACTAAAAGTGACCATATCTCATGGTAGAAAGAGCCAATAAGCACCATTGTACTTCCTATGTCTTGAATTAACAGCTTTGTGTTGCATGACCTTGGATGACCTTGACCTTGGGTCAAGGTCACATGTATTTTGGTAGGAAAAATGTGTAAAGCAGTTCTTAGTGTATGATGTCATTGCTATGTAAGCATGTGAGTCGTATGGGCTTTGCCCTTCTTGTTCTGAAAATACACCAAGTTTGTTTGAGAATACTCTAAGTGCAAAACAGGGGTTCCGAGGTCTGGGAAAAACAAAGCCGGACTGACGCTACAGGCGGTGCAAATGATTATGGATACTGACAGGGGAAGGGGGAGATCTTCTTTCGGACGATTCGTTGGAAACAGGTAGATGACAGTGATTATAATCCTTTCTCGGAGTAAGCAAAACAGCCACCTGTGTTTGATCCACAGGCACCAGAAGATGCGCCGGACAGATTTTTCAAAAGTTCATATTTAAACATCATTATAAGCCAAACTAATTATTATTTCCATGATTAGACACTAAAAACAGATTCTTGGTTCAATTTCCTTTAAAAATAACATAGGTTTTACTTACCTACCTACTGCCAGTTTGGAGCTAGAATTTTTTGTGAATTATTACACCCCGAACTCCAATATTCCCTGGCAGTCAGGAATGCACATACGCAAGTTTTGATTGGCAGCGAAAGGGTTAATTGAAACAAACTGACTTGAAACTTGTTTCTCCTTTGGTTCAAGCTATGGTTCAACAATTATTTGAGAATATACCACCTGCAATGATAAAATCATAAGCTACAAGTAAAGATGTGTAGTACAAGAGAGGTGACTGTTATTTTCTGTGTTTGCTTTGTTTGCATGGCGATTTTCCTTTAATGCAGTAAACATTTGTTTTAAACAAAGACAAAAGTAGGTGATGAAATCAAATACCTTCAAGTTTACAAGATTTTTTAATTATGTGCATCTCCAATTTTAAGTTTTTGTTTAAGCCGCTTCTAAAGCCCTTCTTGAAATGTGTTTACCACTTGTTTGTGTAGACCCCCTAGCAAGAGTGATGCAACCAAACACCTTTATGTATAGAGGTTTTTGATTTTGTGCATTCATCCCCCCCCCCCCCCCAAAAAAAAAAGTGTGTGCTGTTATCAGTTTTAAAGCCAGGAGAGGCTTAAGTAGCAACTCTTGAATTGCTAAAAATTCACTTTCAGCTGGTTAGTTACAAAAACCTTCAAGTTTACAAGATTTTTTACTTTTGTGTATCTCCAATTTTAAGATTTTGTTTAAGCTTATAGGAGCTTCTAAAAGACCTTCTTGAAATGTGTTGACCACTTGTTTTTGTAGACCTCCTAGCAAGAGTGATACAACCAAACATCTTCAAGTATATTTGTTGTTTGTTTGCTGTTATCAGTTTTAAAGCCAGCAGAGGCTCAAATAGCCCCCTCATGAAATGCTAAAATTAATTTTCAGCTGGTCAGTTACAAAAACCTTCAAGTTTACAAGATGTATATATTATGCATCTCCAAAAAGCTTGTTTGTTCTAAAATTGACAAGTTGGGAGAGGCCACCTAAACCCTCCCTAAAATGCTAAAATGCCCCTGCACCCCGCCGGAGCCTTTGTGGCCCCTGGACCCCGGCCTTCCAAAATGTTCAGTCCTGGCAACATTTTGGGCTCCCACTCATGAAATTGTTCAGAGTTATTTATTTTCTGTCTATTTCAAAGTGTCATATCATTTTGAGATCCCCAGATTGCACAATTTTGCCTTTTTTCCTCCTAAAAAATGTTGGGGGGGGGGGGGGGGTGTCATTTATGTGTTTCTGTTTCCATCCCACTGTTGATGTTGCTTCATGGTGTCGCTGTGTGTGCAGCCCACGGTGGCCAACGGCAATGTAGGAAGCGTGTTCGGAAGCTACAGCTGCAAGGCCTCCAATAGATTTGGCGAGAATACAGAGCAGCTTACCTTTGAACAAGCAAGTGAGTGTCAAAAAAGCAAAGCGCAGATTGTGCTATCCATTTTGCATACTTGACTCCCTTGAAGATGGTGTTTGGTTGCCTTTGCAAATGGTTGTGCTTATAATCTTTCCATTTGGATGACAAAGAAATGTTCTTTTTATCAAGTGCTGTACCATGAAGTAATAAAGAGGAACACTTATTAACGCCCCTTCTCAGAAGGTGTGTGGCAGAGGTGCCTGGGGAGGTGGTAAATGATGTTTGCATGATGAGATGTCATGCTGTGTGATGTGGTGCAGGGGTGCCCGGGGAGGTGGTAAATGATGTTTGCGTGAAGAGATGTCATGGTGTGTGGTGCCCGGGGAGATGGTAAATGATGTTTGCATGATGAGATGTCATGCTGTGTGATGTGGTGCAGGGGTGCCGGGGGAGGTGGTAAATGATGTTTGCGTGAAGAGATGTCATGGTGTGTGGTGCCCGGGGAGATGGTAAATGATGTTTGCGTGGTGAGATGTCATGATGTGGTGCAGGGGTGCCCGGGGAGGTGGTAAATGATGTTAGCGTGGTGAGATGTCATGCTGTGTGGTGCAGGGGTGCCCGGGGAGGTGGTAAATGATGTTAGCGTGATGAGATGTCATGGTGTGTGATGCCCGGGGAGGTGGTAAATGATGTTTGCGTGGTGAGATGTCATGATGTGGTGCAGGGGTGCCCGGGGAGGTTGTAAATGATGTTTGCGCGGTGAGATGTCATGGTGTGTGGTGCAGCAGTGCCCGAGGAGGTGGTAAATGATGTTAGCGTGGTGAGATGTCATGGTGTGTGGTGCAGGGGTGCCCGAGGAGGTGGTAAAAGATGTTTGTGCTGTGAGATGTCACGGTGTTTTGTGTGTGGTGCAGGGGTGCCCGGGGAGGTGGTAAATGATGTTAGCGTTGTGAGATGTCGTGGTGCAGGGGTGCCCGGGAAGGTGGTAAATGATGTTAGCATTGTGAGATGTCATGGTGTGTGGTGCCCTGGGAGGTGGTAAATGATGTTTGCGTGGTGAGATGTCATGCTGTGTTATGTGGTGCAGCGGTGCCCGGGGAGGTGGTAAGTGATTTTTGCGCGGTGAGATGTCATGGTGTGTGGTGCAGGGGTGCCCGAGGAGGTGGTAAATGATGTTAGCGTGGTGAGATGTCATGGTGTGTGGTGCAGGGGTGCCCGAGGAGGTGGTAAAAGATGTTTGTGCTGTGAGATGTCACGGTGTTTTGTGTGTGGTGCAGGGGTGCCCGGGGAGGTGGTACATGATGTTAGCGTGGTGAGATGTCATGGTGTGTGGTGCAGGGGTGCCCGGGGAGGTGGTAAATGATGTTTGCGCGGTGATATGTCATGGTGTGTGGTGTGTGGTGCAGGAGTGCCCGGGGAGGTGGTAAATGATGTTAGCGTGGTGAGATGTCATGGTGTGTGGTGTGTGGTGCAGGGGTGCCTGGGGAGGTGGTAAATGATGTTAGCGTGGTGAGATGTCATGGTGTGTGGCAGGGGTGCCCGAGGAGGTGGTAAATGATGTTTGCGCGTTGATATGTCATGGTGTGTGGTGTGTGGTGCAGGAGTGCCCGGGGAGGTGGGCATCACGGTGCAGGACACAAGGGCCACCAAGCTGGGACTGGCCATCACCCCCCCTGCGGAGGATGGCGGTCAGGCGGTCACACAGTACCTCCTCAAGTACAACAAGTTGAACAACGGAGGGGAGGAGAAATCCAGGACTATCGACCGTGGTGAGCTGCTGTAGATTTGGATCAGTCTGAATGATTGTTGATGTAGAATCATCTTGGTTTACTCGTTGGTGTGTGTGTGCGCGTTTGTGAGTATGCATGACTGCACGCTATGCGTTGTGATGTGTTGTACTAGTGTGTGTGTGTGGGGCACTAGACAGAGAGTTATTAAATTCAAAGGTTAGATTCTTGTAGTCAGTTGTTCGAAACATTTCATGCTTTGTGTGTATGTGTGCTGAAACTTGTTTGAAGTGGCCATTTGTGCATTTATTTACAGGACAAAAGTTGATAAAGGTTCTGTGTTGCAGTGGCCAGAAGAAAGGGAAGAAGATGATGAATGTTCTGTGTTGCAGTGGCGGGCGAGGTGATGACGAAGGTGGAACTTGAGGAGCTAGACCCCAACACGCAGTACTCCATCAAGGTCTACGCCATCAACAACGTCGGATCCGGGGCGGAGAAAAACTTTATGGAGAGAACCGCTGACTACAGTGAGTTTCAACACTCTCCAGTCTAACAACCCCTCTGCTTTCTTCCCCCCCCTCCCCCCCACCCCGTAAAGTCCTGAACTCTTTCCTGACAGGTTGCTACACACACCCTTAAACCTTTTACTGCCTGTCAGCTGATGTCCTGGGTAACTTGCTTTAATGGGCAACAAACTGTTAAATAAAGAACAAAGCAGAAGAACAACACCAAACAAAAAATGTGGGCATCTGTGATTTATTCATTAACACACCAAGGGCACATTGTAAATTGTAATTTCAGGCAAATACAGGTAATGCTTTGTATAGACAAATGTACTGGCAGCAAACAGGTTAGGAATGCAGCAGCAGAGGTTTGTCGTCCTCTCCTGCCCGTGGCAGTGGACTGGGTTCTTCTTTTCTGCTGGACACTGGGGGGGGGGGGGGGGGGGGGGGGACATGCATTTATTTTGTTCTTACACAAATCCACTCAGTCAGATAGGGGAAAGGACTACTGCTATAAGTAGCACATCACTTTAGATATTGTTTGGACCTCCATGAAATTTGGCTTGATTACCCCCAGTGATCATTATTCGATGTTTGTCTGGGAAATAATCAGTTGTTAGTGCTAAAGTACAGTCGAACCTGTCCAAAGAGACCACCCGAGGGACTGAGCCAAAGTGGTCTCTTTAGACAGGTGGTCTCTTTAGACAGGGGGTCTCTAGACAGGGGGTCTCTTTAGACAGGGGGTCTCTTGAGACAGGGGGTCTCTTGAGACAGGGGGTCTCTTTAGACAGGGGGTCTCTTGAGACAGGGGGTCTCTTGAGACAGGGGGTCTCTTTAGACAGGGGTCTTTAGACAGGTTCGCCATTTGGCAAAAAAACGACTTCCCAGAAACACTTGAACGTATGTCACACATCACACACACACGCAAACTTCCCACTGCATAGAAACACTCTTTTCACATGTGTCAGTCACTTACACAGCCACACACACACACACACACACAGAGCTGCCAACTGCTACGATTTCAGCGTAGCATGCTACGATTTTGCAGCAATTGCTACGCTGCTACGCTAAGCCCAAAACTGCTACGCTCAAACTTAGAAGCATGCAAAATGTCCGCTTATCACTTGACAATCAGCAGCAGTCATTATAAACTGCGCTTGTGATGTAAAGGTCTGATCCAATCTGGGGACGGTTTTTTCGTACATCCAATCAAGAACGTCGTTTCATGCCGTGTACACCAGAATCCATAATGACTGTGTGTTGTGTGCAGGTGAGCCAGACCGCGTGATGGTCAAGTCCCCCCGCAGTGGAGCCAATGCCTACGAATACACGCTGAGCTGGGACGTGCCAATGACAGGCGGTGCAGATATTGCAAACTACGTTGTGGAGTACGCAGAGGTAACATACACTTATATTTCTCAAGTTACAACTTCCTTTTGGAATCTCTTTCTCCTTATTCAGTATACCATGGTGCCCATGGAAAGTGAACTTGGCAGCTTTTATTGCAGGGTTCGCACGGTCTTTACAAGTCTTTACAGGTTTGTAAGAAATGAACTACCATTCTCATGTCTTTATAAGTCTTTAAAAATCCACTTGGGTTTGTACAGGTTTGTGAATTTCAAAAATCTTGTGCAAGGAAAATAAGACATCTGTATCAATGTTGGTCTTTAGTTTGTTCTGTCCAATTATCACCAAAAAAAATCAAACAAAAAATAAACGATGCGTGAAAATTGGAAAACAACAACGAAGTGATCGCGTTCGCCTGCAGCAGACGACAGAGAACAAAGTGGCAAATCAGCTCGAGTGATGTCCCTTTGGCTTTTCAAATTGCTTACATCCGGGACATGCGCAATTGGAAGTCTCAAGAGCAAAAATGCCGGGTTTGTGCTCATTCGTAGATGCGTGGCTTGAAAATCCAGAGTTTTCGAAATGGATACGAAAGGACCCTGGAGGAAATAAGCGAAATGCTTTTTGCTGCGTCTGCAAGAAGACTATCAGCGTCGCTTCGATGGGTGTTGGAGCGCTTACGTCTCATGAGAAAGCTGCATCCTTGGTGAAACCACAGGCGGAAGGTATCGTTCACTGGACCACTACTTACATAGAAAGACTAGTCTTTCTATGTAAGTAGTGGTCCAGTGAACGATACCTTCCGCCTGTGGTGAAACTGGACAGAGACATTGATGCCCTCAAGTCATCGCATGCCACTAATGTTCCTTCAACCTCCCATCCCTCCATCTAAATTACATGTGTGTCTGTTTGTGTGTGTGTGTGTGTATTTTTATTTTCCGGAAACTGAAAAGTCGGACAGATCCAGATGAAAACGCGTAAGTATTACTATGATAATATTGTTGTTCAACACTAGTCCACGCACATTTTGGTCTTTCATTTTTATTTTGAGGGCTTTTAAAAGTCTTTAAAAAGTCTTTAATTTCTGAGACACAAATTCTGTACGAACCCTGTATTGGATGGCTACTTGAAAGTTTTAAAATGTACCGTATTTACGGGACTATAAGGCGCTTATTTGTAAAAGGCCCAACCCCCACTTTTAGGTTTCAATTGAGAAGAATTCACACAGTAGACGCTTCTGGTGTATTGACTGCAAGTCAAAAGAAGTATACAGAATGAAAATACGTCTGCAGACCTGGGCACCCATACGATTTCGCCGTATTTTGTACGCATGATTGTCGAGAATACGCTCAGTACGGTCAGTGGGAAAAAAATACGACGAGAAAAATTCTTAGACTACTTTTCTTCACAAGCCCATCCTGAAGCCGATCCAGTATTTTGGCACATGATTACGTCACTATATTAGCCGCTGTCGAAAAAAATATAATCGGATCGTGTCAATCAATCAAAAGAACCAGGCAAACGAAAGTACGGTATTTGACAAAATCGGCTCCGAGAATAAACAAGTGAAACAAAGAAGAAAAGTGAAAAAGTTTCAAGAAAAATATCACTCACACATACAATTTGTAACCAACACACACATGTAGTCCCGCCCGGAATAAGCTTTTTTGGGATGATTTACGACTTTTGCGCACATTTTGAGCAGACGAAAACACAACATGGCGGCTCTCGCTCCTCCAACTATTGCGACACAACAAAAATAAATCTCACGCGCGTGAGATCCCGATACATCCGGTGTTTCTCTGTACGCTTGTCACGACGACTTGTTGACAAACGAAGATTCGCGAATGAAAGAGAAAAGCGCCGAGTCTTGAGTAGAGAGCTAATAAAGTACCGGTAATCGCTAATCGAGCGAAATGAAAATCCGCGGCGACTTCCATTAGGTGAATGCTATTCAAGTTTAGGTAACGTTTTAGCCGCATCTTTTTATAAGCCGCAATGCGATTTTTTTTTTAAAGTCGCGGCTTGTAGTCCGTCAAATACGGTACAGTTTTTGTCAGTAAAAATTGAAAAAAGCATGAGGCATGTTTTAATCATGGATGTGCAAACGCTGTGTGGAGTACGCTCATTTTTTGTTAAAATACACCAAGTTTGTTTGAGAATACTCAAAGTGCAAAACAGGGGTTCCCAGGTCTGAGTCTGCATTCACAGAGCTGTTTGGCCATATTTTCAGCTAAGACCAGCTCCCTGCCCTAGTTTACAGACACTGATCTTCTGACCCCGGGTCAATGACCTCGTAACTATGGCACCAACACCTTTGATGTTTGAGAGGAAACTTTGTCCTGGTCATAGAAACAGAAACATGCATATCATTAGAGAGGGACTGTTCACTTTCTTTGTATAGGGATGTGGGTACATGTGTACTCTTCTTTAGCCATACACAAGGCGATATAGGTCAATATGACGCAGGGGGAAAAGTTGAGGAAAACAGTTGGCGCTTCATGGTCCCAAAAGTACGGTATTCAAAAGCCTTGACAGCTTGTAAAGTACATATGCAATATGGAAAACGCCATAGTTGCGTTTTGTTCCAGGTCACAAATTATTCAGATACAAATATTTTGCTGGTAAAACTATGCAAATACTGGAAAAGGAATGGTCAGCAGGTGAAAGCAGCTGCTAAAGGTTTTGCATTACAGATGTTTGGCCCCGAACATTGAATGAATGCTGCGTTGATAATTATGCACAGCTTGACTGGTTGTCACCACAGAATGTGGACTTATTGATTCTAGCTTTTCAGTTGCAAAATGATGTGTGCAATTACCGTTTGAAGTCACACTAGAGGTGAACACAGAATCAGATGGCTTAGTGAAATCACCGATTAAATCTTTGGTTTCTATGCAGATGCTAGAGGTAAAGACAGGCTCAGAGCTAAATGGCTTTGTGCGAACACTGATTAACTCTTTGATGTCTATGCAGGCGCTAGAGGTGAACACAAACACAGAGCCATGGGCTGCCGTGCGAGTGCTGCCACAAGCCCAGACGGAGAACATCCCGGGCCAGGCGAGCACCAGTGTGGTCCTGGACAACCTGAAGAAGAACACCTTCTACCAGGCCAAGATCAAGGCCGTCAACAGGATCGGCACGTCCGACGAGACCACCTTCATCTTCAGGACAGGCTCAGGAGGTGGGTGTGGCCCTTCATTGCTTTCTCTCCTTTGTGTGCACTCTGTGTCCACCTGGATGTTTGTGGGGGGTCAACTTGGCTACACAAGAGATTGGGAGAAGGGGTAAATGCTCTGAAGGTTGTATCTTTGGTAACAGATTGGCTGCTATGGGATCAGATTGGCTGCTATAGGAACAGATGGGGTGCTATGGTAACAGAGTAGGTGCTAGGTTAAAGTTACTGTTTTTACGGGTCAAGGCTAGAGTAGAGGTCAAATGTATCAAGTTTGGGTGATGGAGAGCCCTTCATAAAAAAAGTTAACAATGCATGGGTAAGAGGGTCGAACAGCGAGTCATTTGATAAATATTCAGGTCAGCATTTAGTGCAAAGTAAGGTGCAGTGTATTGTAGAACACATACTGTCTATGATTCACATATTATGTATAATTGTAGGGAAGTGTGTTAGACTGTGGTTAAATTTCATATTCTTACTCCGAATCACATTAGCATTGAGTCACATGAGATGCTTAGCACTGAAAAACGCTTACCTATCTAAGGGAAGCAACCCCATCACCAAAACGAAAGCGAAAGTAGCTTAGGTAATGAGCAGTCACACTGAGAGTTACCTCCCATATTGGTGTGCACACGTCACTTCCCACACCTCCACGTGTCTACCTACCCTCATACGATCTTTTCACCTCTGAGGGAAAGGTCACTGAAATTTTTTCGCTCCTATGGTCTGCTCTTGTGTTGTTGTGACACCTGCCGGCCATGTTACCTGTCTGTCTGCTCGTCACTACTGCTGTTTGGTGAGCTCGTTCCTGTTTTTGTGTTCTCTTTCTCGCTTTTGTTGCTGAACTTTCGTCCGTGTTCGGACTTGTTTGTCAGTGACTTGTTGCCTTGTCGCCATTGTTAGTGTGTTCAGTTAGCTTGCTAACTTCCATTATAATGGTAATTAGCCGTGCGGGCCTCCTTTGGGTTCGGCAAGCATGGTTATTTTGGGTGTTTCTCTAGAGAATTATTTTGTTTACTGACTTGGCAGGCCGTTGCGGCTTGCGTGTTTCAGTAATTTTAGCCGTATGTTTTTTCGCCATTTGCATCTTGTTAGCTTTGCTGACTTTAATGTTTTTGGTAGGTCGCCTTTGCTTGTTTACTCGGGTAGTTTACAAGCTTGGTTAGTCGTTGTTCGTTGAACTTTTTTAATTACTGAAGTTTTCTGTCCTTTGGACTTACGTGCTTACAGTAATTTGTGCAAAGTTTTTCGTATTTTCTTAGCTTCTGATAGTTCGTCCGTCGTTTCGGTTATCAGTAGCTATGTTTGGTTTTAGCTTTTTGGCTAGGCTGACGTTTAAGGCTAGTTTAGCTTTCGTCCGCCGTCGCCTTTTTTAGCTTGGGGTTGTGGTTTAGGCTGCAATCCCCTCTCTGTCCGTGCATGTTTCTGCTTCTAGCACTTGTGCTTTGCGCAGTCGTTCACGTCCGTTGTTTCTGTGCTCCCTTCTTGTTGGAGGGGGGTTGTTGGTGTCCTCTCTCGTGTTATCTTTGTCCCAGAGTTCGGCATTGGGGAGAGAGGAGATGCAGCGTTCCACGGCGGTCGGCAGTGTCTTGCTCCCTTCCGTGGTGGTTGTCCGGTTCCTGGCTTCCTTGTTGGTTGCTTCCGTTTCCGGGAAGCAGGTTCCTGCCTTGTCGGTGGCCGCTTCTGTGGTGGCATTGCCGGTAAGTTGAACTGGTCCTACAGTCCTCGTGAGACGTCTGGACACTCCCTTAGGGGAGACAGTTCTTTGGGGCAGGGTCACTCCTTGCATTCTCCTGTTGTTGCCAATACCGACATTTCCCCAGAGGGCACGGACTGCGGCATAACAGTAGCGGCAGCCGTTTACGGCTACTGCGTTTCCGGTTTTCAACCGGAAGCATAACTCCCGTTCTGATACTTCCGCCACCCACGATGGTCACGGACTATACAGAACGGTAGCGGCAGTCGTTTACGGCTACTGCGTTTCCGGTTTTCAACCGGAAACATAACCCCCGCTCTGATACTTACGTCACCCACGATGGTCACGTACTATACAGAACGGTAGCGGCAGCCGTTTACGGCTACTGCGTTTCCGGTTTTCAACCGGAAGCATAACCCCCGTTCTGATACGTCTGTCACCCACTGTGGTCACGGACTAAACAGAACGGTAGCGGCAGCCGTTTACGGCGACTGCGTTTCCGGTTTCAACCGGAAGCATAACCGCTGTTCTGATACTTCCGTCACCCTCCGTGGTAACGGACTATACAGAACGGTAGCGGCAGCCGTTTACGGCTACTGCGTTTCCGGTTTTCAACCGGAAGCATAACCGCTGTTCTGATACTTCTGTCTTACCCACCGTGGTTACGGACTATACAGAACAGTAGCGGCAGCCGTTTATGGCTCCTGCGTTTCCGGTTCTCAACCGGAAGCATAACCCCTGTTCTGATACTTTCGTCTTACCCACCGCGGTCACGGTCTATACAGAACAGTAGCGGCAGCCGTTTACGGCCACTGCGTTTCCGGTTTTATCGGAAGCATAGGTCCTCTCTCATGCGTTCGCTCGGACAACGGTGACGGGATGGACTGGATATGGCTGCCGTTTACGGCCGCTGCATTTCCGGTTTTGGTCGGAAGTATAGGTCCTCCCTCATGCGTTCTCTCTGCACCGGTGATGGGATGGACTGCAGACTGGCCTCCGGGCTTGATGGCTTCTGGCCTCAGTCTATGCAGCCTTCATTTCCGCTTTTGCGGTTGCGATGGCTGCGTTTTTTCCGGTCCTCACCGGATTAGGGGGTCCTATGGCACGCGTACGCTAAGGCGACGGGGAAGTGCTGTACGGACCGCCGACTGGCCTCCGGTCTTTTATGGCTTCGGCCTCAGCCTATTCAGCCCTCGTTTCCGCATTCTGTGCTTTCAGGGGCTGCTTTTCTGGCTTTGGCTGGATACGCTGTCTCTTTTTCTGGCTTCTTACAGCCAGAGAGAGAGCAACAGCGGTCGGCATTGTTGCACTCTGTGCTTCAGCCGGGGCAGTTTTTGCTTCACCCCGAGGGTGTTGTGACTTCCGCTTTTCCAGACATGGTGGTTGGATGGCCTCTCCTCTTACCCTTTTCCTCTGAGTCAAGGGATGAGCAGGTGTTTTCCAGAGACACGGGCTCCGGTCTCCGGTTATTGCGTGTTTCCTTCCGCCTCTGGGCCCTCCGTGGTATAGGCCTTCGGGCTTTCTTCACTTGGCTTTCTTTACTCTCACTCCAGTCAGAGTATAAGTCAAAGTGATACTCCGGTACGCGAGTTTCCGGTTTCCGGGTTACTCATGCATCGTTTTTTATGCCACTGGTCTGTGACCTTGGTCTTTGTCGCCTGCTTGTCCACCCCGACTGTGGGTCTGAGGCTAGCGAACAGACTTGTTTTCCGGAAGGACGTCAGCTGTTTTGGCACACTCTTTGGGTGCCTGTACGGCGAGGACAACTTCCGTTTGGTTGGGAAGAGGGAGTTTTTCCTACTTTGGTTTGGAGATTCCTCTTCTGTGGCATACCATTTTTTACAGGTTCTTGGGCTATTTCATCCCATACCTGAAGTGGTACTCCTTTCGGGTATTTTCCTGTCCCTCAAGACAAGTTACGGAACAGTTTTAGCCTTAGCTTGTTTTGGCTACTTGGGCTTCGTCTGACACTCGTCCTCTGCTTCTCCGCGGTCACCTTTTCTGGGGACTCGGATTTTGCTTCCTCTACTGGTTTTCAGTTACGAGAGACTCGGTTGTGTCTGTTTCAAGACGCATCCTTCTCTCTTAGGAGGAGATGGGACGTCCGGTTAGATCTGGCATCTTTAGGAGACTTTCATCATATTTTCGGTCTAGGACGGATTATATTGATTTGTTTACACTTGGTGTAGATCAATACGATGATGTCGTCTTCATTCTTTGTTCAACCTTTCCTAGGGTGAACGAAGATCAGGTGTTTTTTATCCTCTCTTCACCTCGCTCACGCGTTTGGGTGTCGACGGGATTTGATTTTGCTCTTTAGCGATGTTCACACAGCGTTTCGGGCTGACCTTCGGGTATGCTGGCTTCTGGCGGTCAGGGTGACAGTCGTTTCAGCCACATTTTGCTGTTCCGGTCACATTTCCGGTTAGCCGGAGAGTTGTTCTCTTACTGACGTCATGGGTACGTCGGCGCTTTAGGAACAATGACTGACTTATGCGGCCGGTGTTGGTCTTTCGCTGGGTCAGGCTCTGCCTTTCTCGAGCAAGGACTGGTTCTGATGTTTCGTCCAAACTTAAGTTTCACTTAAGTCGTCCTCGGAGGTGACATACAGATTTTCTGAGGGGGCATTGTCTTCGGCAATATCAGTTCGAAGGATCATCCTTTGTGGCTGACCTTCTCTCTCAGTTTTTTTATTAGTCCTCTCCTCTCGGCAGAGGGCTAACTAATGTTCCGAAACCTTTGAGTCATTCCTTTGCCGGTGTTCAGCGGGTATTTTGGAATGGCGTCTGGGTTACGGGCTCTGTGGCTCTTAGCCTTAGTCTGTGCGTTGTTCGGCAGCGTTTAGCTGCTTGACTTCGCTTTTTCGGGTGCCTATGTCTGTGGACCCGACGCTTTCTTCATCCTCATTCTAAAATGAGGAGAGTTAGAGCGACTGCCGTTGGGTTGGGTTTCCTTTTACGGTCACCTTTCTACCACAGGCAACAATGGCTAAAGGGTTTTGCATTTTGTCTGGCCTTCCGTCTCCCAAAGACGGACAGACATTTTCTGGTTGGTTCGTCCAAGTTTCAGCTTTTACTCTCGATTTGGCTACGAACGTATCTTCCAGCTTTTCCGGAGAATTTTTTCTCGGGAATTTCCTCGACTGCTTGGCGCCACGGTTTTTTGATGCTTATCAGTCTCGCTTTCAGTCTGGGGTTTGGATTCTCTTTCAATTTTCCTACAAGCAGACTGAATTGCGTACTCTGTTGTTCTTGGAACTTAGGTACGCTGACGCTCTTTGTGAGTTTTCGTCATCGAGTTAGACTCGGGTACCTGGTACTCGGACGTCTCGCTCTTTCCTTTACGTGGTGATTGGTCGCCCTTCTTTTGAGCTGCCTCTCTTTGTCCACGTTTCTTGTTGGGTTGAACTTTCCTTCCTAGAAGAAGAAAGGGGGGGGGGGTGGCGGCAGATTGTCTTTCCCCCTCTACTTGGCTCGGGTTCATTTAATCCAGAGCTTTGGTCTCTCTGTGTGCCTTTTCCCTTTTTTGTCCGTGGGATTGATCGAAGGTTTGGGCACAGCTTACTAGCCCGCTGAGGTTTTCCTTTGGCTAGTTTTGATTAGAGACTACTTGGCTGTCAATCAGGTTTGTTTCTCCGATCCCTTCCTGATTTGTTGGCAGCGTGCCAGTTCCTGGCTAAGGATTAGTGTGAGTTAGAATTTTCTTTCCACCGAGCCCTCCCTGCCTTGTTGGCATGGGGCTACTTCCTGACAAGGTTTTTAGAGTGAGTTAGATTTTTCTTTCCCACCGCCTTCTTGATGATTATCTGCTAATGTGATTCGGAGTAAGAATATGAAATTTAATGAAAAATTTCTAAAGTAAATTTTGATTTAATTAATATACTTACCCGAATCACATATTGGATTCCCTCCCGCCTGCCCCGCGTATGGTTTTGATGTTTGTGTAAAAGCCGTATGAGGGTAGGTAGACACGTGGAGGTGTGGGAAGTGACGTGTGCACACCAATATGGGAGGTAACTCTCAGTGTGACTGCTCATTACCTAAGCTACTTTCGCTTTCGTTTTGGTGATGGGGTTGCTTCCCTTAGATAGGTAAGCGTTTTTCAGTGCTAAGCATCTCATGTGACTCAATGCTAATGTGATTCGGGTAAGTATATTAATTAAATCAAAATTTACTTTAGAAATTTTTCATTTTATTAGGGAAGAGAGTTTAGGGTAGGAGTCATGTAGCTCTTGTTCACATTATGGTAAAGTACATTTGTTATGATTGGCTGGGACTAGTGGAGTGAGGGGTAGAATTAGAGAAGCTAAAGAAGGTATTTGTACTTTTTATTTAATCAAATTGCAATATAAAGTGAATGACACAGTTGTAAGTTTAGAAAACGGGGGGGGGGGGGGGGGGGGCAAGTTTCGAAAATAGGGGGGGGGGGGGGGATAGACTTGGTATGACTTGAAGAGGGGTTGCGAGTTGAAAAACAGGGGAAAGGTTGAAGAATGACAACAGCAGAGATGGAAAAAATGGGGATAAAGGATTGAAGAATGAAAGCAAACTTGGTGGCCCTCATTTCAGACGGGGAAACCAAAGGACAGGGTGAGGTTTAACTCCATTGGCTAAAGGCAGCTGCTATTGGCTTTGTCGTCTTTATTAACCCTCTGACCAAATGTACAGTGCACTTGTGTCTGTCTGGACTGTAACACCGTCATCACAGTGCTGTCACTTCCCCCAGTTAGTCCACCCCCTGCCTGTTCTAGCTCCACCCTCTTGTTTGGATTAGTACGCAGGTCAACATCACTGTCAAGCACCAGTAGGATGATGGGGGAGAGGGTGATTGGGGTGGATATATTGCAGTGCTACCTGCCATGGAAGGACACCTTTGAGACCAGCACACAAATATTGCTACATTACTGCTGCTGGTTGAAATGGTAGATAAAGGGACAACAGATATCTTCTGTTGGCAGGTGTCCCTCTCACATTGCAGGTACCACTGTAAGGATTTTCCCCAGAATCACAATTATTCCTGGTTTTTATATTTAGTCAAGTTTTGACTAAATATTTTAACGTAGAGGGGGGAATCGAGACGAGGGTCGTGGTGTGTGTGTGTGTGTGTGTCTGTCTGTCTGTCTGTGTGTGTGTGTAGAGCGATTCAGACTAAACTACTGGACCGATCTTTATGAAATTTGACATGAGAGTTCCTGGGTATGAAATCCCCATACGTTTTTTTCATTTTTTTGATAAATGTCTTTGATGACGTCATATCCGGCTTTTCGTGAAAGTTGAGGCGGCACTGTCACGCTCTCATTTTTCAACCAAATTGGTTGAAATTTTGGTCAAGTAATATTCGACGAAGGCCGGGGTTTGGTATTGCATTTCAACTTGGTGGCTTAAAAACTAATGAGTGAGTTTGGTCATTAAAAATCTGAAAATTGTAAAAAAAATATTTTTTTTATAAAACGATCCAAATTTACGTACATCTTATTCTTTATCATTTTCTGATTCCAAAAACATATAAATATGTTATATTTTGATTAAAAACAAGCTCTGAAAATTAAAAATATAAAAATTATTATCAAAATTAAATTGTCCAAATCAATTTAAAAACACCTTCATCTTATTCCTTGTTGGTTCCTGATTCCAAAAACATATAGATATGATATGTTTGGATTAAAAACACGCTCAGAAAGTTAAAACGAAGAGAGGTACAGAAAAGCGTGCTATCCTTCTCAGCGCAAGTACTACCCCGCTCTTCTTGTCAATTTCACTGCCTTTGCCGTGCGCGGTGGACTGACGATGCTACGAGTATACGGTCTTGCTGCGTTGCATTGCGTTCAGTTTCATTCTGTGAGTTCGACACCTACTTGACTAAATGTTGTATTTTCGCCTTACGTGACTTGTTTTCTTTTGTTTGCGTCCTTGCGTTTAAAAAAAAAAGGAAGACAAAAATCTACTCTAAGGGAGATCAGTTTATCAGCACTTTCTTGGCTGAATCGAAACCTGTTTTCAATTTGTCATAAAATTAATATGGGGTATTTGCTCCATTTTTTTGTTAATGCTAGTTTAACGCCGTTCTCTCATGAGGGCAACATTTTTGAATGTATATATGAACAACCTGTTTATTTTCTCAAAGTCTGTGTGCTATAGTTACAGTGGTGTTGACCTGTTATCTCACCGTCCTGTCTGACAAGTACTAACCACTGATCAGCCATTGTCATTGTCATCATCACTCACAGCTATGCGATCATGGTATCAGTATGATCGTGCGATCATGACTATGTCACAGATTTGTGTAAAGTCACGCAGAGATGAAGAATGACACACGCACGTCATCAAGGCTGTCTCCCGAATTAGCCCCGAGGAAGTGACGTCACCCACTGAAAAAAGAGTGAACATGTTGAGTGAGATCCATTCAGTGTGATGTCAAGCCTCGCAGGGGGCTATTTCTGGAGATTGCCGTCATCAAAATAGTCTGCAGTGTACATTCTGGCATGACCATCTGAAAAGGATTTGAACATTACGCAAAATGTTTCCTACACTCAGGAAGGTGGTAGCTTTCAAGCAGGTATGATGAAGATCATGCTACCGATATTTTGTGAGTAGGAAAAGAGTACATTTTGCTTAGTTCTCCCGTGCCTTTGACCTTTTTTTATTTTCTCCCTGTATTAAGTTGGTCATTTGATTCCTGCCCCAAGACCTTAACCCTTGTTTCCCTCCTGGCCATGCTAGTTGATTCAGGCAGCGTCGCCGAGCCCGAGGTGACTCGCACGGACCAAGGTTCAGGTTTGCAGTCAAAGCCCATTCTTGGCCCAGGCCCATCCGACGATGACGCCAAAATGAAGTTCAAAGGTGATTCAGGTGACGGATGAGATTGCTTGAAGGGTTGTCTGCTGCATCTACCTCCTCTGTCCTGTTTTTATGTTGCGCGCGCTCCTGGTTTTTGTTAGGATCTGCATCCTGTCATTGTCGCTCGCTGGCTGGCTCACGCACTCAAAGGGCATCGAGGGTCCATCATCAGCCTCAGTCGTGTATTGGAATGGACGTAATGCATGTCTTTGTTGCTGCGGAAAACATCTAGACCTGTAGGCCCGCCTGAGCTGAGCTGCCTGAAGCATGCGCTTGTTGCCGGCAGTGGTGCTTGTACCATGCACTGCATAGAGACTACTGCAAGGGGCTGTCAGTGTGGAGCTAATGTCATTGGGAAGCATGTGGTAGTGCGCTAGGTAGTCACGGTTCTTTGTCTGCCTCAATCATGTCTCCGACACTGTGTTGCAACTTCCTGTGGTGACTGACACTGAAGTAGTGGACAAACCAACGCCTTGTAGTTGATGAAGGCAAGCCGTAGTTGTTACGGTGAAACAGGAATGAACATCCATTTGGGAACTGAGTGATGCATGCCCATAGCGTTTGGTAGGTTGTTTGGGTGATGAGCAAGTCTTAGGTTGCGTATGAAAGCATGCTTTGTTGATTTATGTGACTGGGGTTCGCCTTTGTCCCCACGCTGACTGAATGAGGCATGTGCTAACTGCTCGGTGGAACATGTTTATATCTGCAAACTTGAGCATGCCCTTGTCGCTGTAGTAACTCAGGTATGAGCTGATTTTTGTGCTGATGGCATGCATAGTCGGACATTTAACACCTGAACATGCAGGAAGGCAAACCGGGAGCTTTGATTGTTGCATGTTGCAGTAGTATAGAGTTTAGGACAAGGAGATTGCAAGACTCCTCGTGTGTTAAGGTTTGGGTAGGTAAGGCTGTGCTGTAGTCAGGCTAGAGAGCTTTTGATGTTTTTTTGTTTTTTTTAAGCATGCACCAACAACGAAAAAACAACAACAAAAGCCGTTAAAGTATGTGCTGTATTGGTTTGATGAAAAGATATTGGAAGCTTGACTGTCATTGAGCATGAGGCTGACGGCATTGAAAAGTCAGTGTGTTGACGGAAGCGAGGTGAGTTATGGGTAGTCTGTTAGTGTGGAAACTCCAGTGGCTGACCCTTGTTTCCTCCCCCAAGATTGGCGCATTATGTATCATTTGATAAATCCCTAGGAATGGCCAGGGAATTTACTTTGATGCTACAGATTTAGAGTGAAAACGGGGGTTTCTTAGCCGCTTAGTTGACTTTACCACAAAAGTTAGTCGGACAGCTGCAATCAAACATAAATTGTGAACAAAATAACACATTCTCACAGTGTGTGACAAGCAGATTATATGAAATGTGTGGAAAAAGGAAGCAATTCTTTCCCCAAACAAGCATGAGTTTTCACTATGCTGGGAATGTGCCCCTCTCCTCAACCCCTTCTTTCTCTCTGTCTCTTGCTTGCTCTTGCAAACACACAACACAACACAACACTACACGTCTGCACATTTGCACAAAAACATATGCATTCATATCAGCTCCTTTTTACTGTCCCTGTTTCCATGCGACTATTGAACCAAATCATCGACTAGAGGTATTTGCACCATTGACTCGGTGTCAAACGTTCGTGTATGATGGCAATTAAGCACACAGGAGAACAACAGGAAAACTGTTGTTTTGTTCTTGTTTTTTTAAATGACCGTGTTGCCTTGAAGAAGGGTTTTACTTTGTACAAGTATATACCACAAGTGTTGCCTTGAAAAGAAATGTCAGGAACAAAGACGTTTGACATGTCAGAAACAAAGACATCTGACATGCTTAGAAAGAAGAGGGTGTATGGAAGGGGTCTTCCTGTGTACATGTTTGTAGCACAGGTGTTGCCTTTGAAAGAAGTGCCAGAAATGGTCAGAAACAGAGCAGTCTGATTCTGACATCAAAGCCAAATTGTGTTTCTGTTTGGTTCCGAGTTTGTTGAACGCTGATTTTTATGCATGGTTTAAAGTTGGATAATCATTTATTTGGGTGTTGTTTGCAGTATTTTATGGTATTTCTGTTTGTAGAACTTCACAGGAGAGATCGACAACCGTTGTAATTTAAAATGTGTTTTGAGAAAATATTTCAAACTACGTTCAAGTTTCAAGTGGCTGCCTTGAAAATGATCATATTCTGAGATACAAGCAAAGATGCATGCACAGTATGTTCTTTGTTTCATTGAACTGAAGTGTTGTGTTGCCTAAAGCGATTTGTGTTGTTTGTTCACGTGATTATATGATGGTTAATTGTCTTTAAAGCTTTGGTTTTTTGACGGTTTGCTGTTTTGTTTCTCTTCTCTTCCTCTTCTCTGATTCGTGTGTGTGTGTGTGTGTGTGTGTGTGTGTGTGTGTGTGTGTGTGTGTGTGTGTGTGTGTGTGTGTGTGTGTGTGTGTGTGTGTGTGTGTGATACCTTTCCCCCTATTTGTTCTCTTTGGTTTAGTTGCCCACTTCCTTTCTCTGTTTGGGTGGCTATGGCTCAAAGTTCTGTCATGTTCTTCACATGATTGTGTTTGCATGTAGGGGAAGGCATATGGGTGTATGCCTTCTGTTCACTTGATCGTTTTCAAAACGTTAAGGCAACAAAATGCGAACCATTGTCAAGGAACTAGATCCTTTCTTCAGATTTCAGTTTTCAAGCTGATGTGCCTGTTCAACAGAGGATTCAGTTCAAGATCTCCACACTCTGCTTCAGAAACTTTGATCTATCGCCCCCTAGCTATCTTTCTGACCTTCTTGATGTCTACTCCCCCTCTCGCTCCCTAAGATCCTCCGCAGACACCCGCCTTTTTAGGATACCATCAGCACGCACCAAAACATATGGCCAGCGCACCTTCTCCTACCAGGCCCCATCCATCTGGAACCAACTCCCGCATTCACTCAGGCACTCCACATCTATGCAATCATTCAAAACCTCACTCAAAACACACCTCTTCCCTCACTAGTCCGTTAATGACCACACATCACCCTCTCCTGCTGGTCCTTGATCTGTCTCTTTCTTTCTCCTTCTTCTTCCCTTTCCAGCTCTATTCTTCTTCTCTCAACAAACTTTATGTATCCAATACTTTATTTATTTATTTACGACTGTTTTTCCGTCTAGAATGCATGTGCCTGTAGTTGGTATGAGTGAGTGCGTCGCGCTCTCGCTGTGCGCCTGTCTGTGAGTGTATGAGTCCTTGTCGATTTGTGTTTCGTATAATGTTCACTATGTATTTTATATTTTGTAAGCGCCTAGGGCTATATTTAGATTAGGCGCACAAATGTTCATAATAATAATAATAATAATAATGTGGTGGCATACTGGGCTGCGATATTAGTCAAAATTTGCGTTGCCTATATAATTAGACTTTGCATTGCCATACCGTCGGTTATATCGCAGATTTTTGTGCAACCTCTGCTTGAAAAAAACAGAACTCACTGCAGGTTTTGTATGCTAATAGAAGGGGTAAACGGAAGGTATTATGCATTGCCGGTAAATAATTGCTTGTCATTTTCTGAAACGGGATACATTGTACAGACCTGGGAACCCATACGATTTTGCCGCATTTTTTACGCATGATTGTCTAGAATACGATCAGTACGGTCAGTGGAAAAAAATACGACGAGAAAAAATTCCTACACTACTTTTCTTCACAAGCGCATCCCGAAGCTGATCCAGTATTTTGACACATAATTACAGTTTTTGTCAGTAAACATTAAAAGAAGCATGTGCTTTAAATGTATTGGTAAACTTAATTAATGGTGTGACGTACGCGTGTGAAGCATGGTTGAATCATGGATGTTCAAATGCTGTGTGGAGTACGCTCATTTTTCTGAAAATACACCAAGTAAGTTTGTTTGAGAATACTTTAAGTGCAAAACAGGGGTTCCCAGGTCTGATTGTTCTCTGGCTTTTCTAGTTATCGCACACCTTCAGGGTATCGAAAAGAACATTTCTCAACTGTTTGCGAGCCCTGTAAGTAGGATGGCCTAAGTACATTTTATTGGCTGGTACACACCTTCCTAAACCCCTCTCATTTCTGTCAATCCTTGTTTTGATTTATCAATGTCAGAAAGTTCCCCTCTCATGCCTCCATCATCGGTGACTTGACCCAGCATGTTTCTGTCTGTGGGGTAGCTAAGAGAAGTCGGGATAGTATTGTCTGGTGAATGTTATTCACGTTTTTGGTTTGTCAAAAGTAGCAGCTCTAAGTGTTATGGTCTTTAGGCAACATTGCTGAGATCTGTCAGAATTCTGTTTGATTGTTTGGAAGACTTGGCACAGTTGTTGTTTGTTGATGTTGGAATGCAGCTAGTGGCAGTCTAGTTCACTCAGTTCGTGTTTGGAGAATTTTGGTTTGGTTTCCTTTTGTTCATTTGCAAGTTGTGGTGTGACTGGAATGGAGTTTGTGTTTTCCGTTGCTGTGGTTGGATGTTGTTCATTGTGGAGATCACTGTTTCTGTAGTAAGATTTTCAGTGGCATGGCGGTTAGGCCTTGGTATAGAGCGTAGAGGGTTTGATTTTCTGCTGAATCAGTGTTCATTTTCCTGCAGGGAAAAAGGTGAGTATGTCGGTCAAGAGGTGATACCTTGTTTTGTCTTACTTGTTGGCTCTGGTTCTGATTTTGTCAGAGGTGAATGCAACAACAAATCTTAGTATGGAGAGAAAAAATATTATTTTGAAATGAGACTGCATTTACTAAATCATATTAACATCATCACCTATTCTCTCTTATGGCTTGTACAGCTGTGATAGCTTTTTTTTCTCTGTCCAGTAATTGATATAAGTGAATAAGAGTTAAAGGGGGGGGGGGTGTTGCCAAATTTAAGAACATAGATATATATTGTTACCAAGAGAAATGTATACTAGTGTAGCTTTGTAGCTTAATTTCTCTTCATCTGTCTTCTGCTTTTCTTTTTACGTCAGAAAAAATAATAGGTGGATGGGAGGGGTGTAGTCTTTCCCAAAGGGGGGGGGGGGGTGAGTGTAACCCTTCTTTTTTTTCTTTTTTTTTTAGAAATCAATGGGAACAGTCAGTAGTACCTCTCATGAAAGGATATCCTTGGATCCTCATAACTGGTACCACTGTAAATCATTGTTTAAAGAAAAGATTGATGGGTGGGGAAGAGGAATTTACAGTGATGGAGGAAAGGGTGAGGGGTTAGTGTTCAGTCAAAACAGGCTGGTACGTCAGTGGAGTATGTCTGGAAATGAGCTGTTAAAGACATGATTTATGAAGAATATAATTGATCAATAGATTAGGCATTCCCTTTGGACTAATTAGATTAGGCATTCACCTTTGATGAGAGAGGATCTTGCCAATGTTTGTTTGTTTGCGTGCGTGTCTGCTTTGTGGATAACGTGTGTGTCCCGCACTGCTGGCTTTGTTGATCCACTGACTGACGGCTTTCTTTCTGTGTTTGTTTTGCTTGTTGCAGTGGGGCCCTCAGGGGAAGCAGGTAGTGTGCGAGCGGGTGTAGCAGGGATGGTTCTGGTTGTCATGGTGACGGCATGTTTGCAACTTCTCTGCTGAGTCTCCTCCTCCTCTCACAGTCACACACAGGCCTGCCCTGGCCTTCGGCTCTCAAGTGACCTGACCTTCACCCTCAGTGCTGGGTTCACCTTTAACATGACCTTGGCCTGACCTTGAACTTGTGATCTGAAGCTGGCCTCGCAATTTGTTCATGTGGGAGCTTGGATGGGCTGTGTTTAGGATTCTGTTAGATCAGCATATAGTGGCTGCTCTGTTATTTGGTTTAACATCAGGAAGTAGCCATGGTTTCTCACAAACTGCAAGGCCTGTGCTTGAACTTGTTTGAAGAAAATTGTCAACAGCTTTACCTATGGTCTTTTCCTCTGGACATTTTATTCACCCTGTCAATGGGATAAAAAGAGACTTGAGTTTTCCTACCAAAGTGCACGGATGCTGTCATACACATTCATACTTGTATGCACACAAACAACGCACCCATGCACAGCTGTTATGTGAAAAGTCGTTTGTTGTTAGAAAACTAAGGGACCAAATAATACGATTTGAAACAGCTAGTATTGTAGAGATGTTGAAATATGTTTCAACTGCACCAGCAAACGTTCACAGGGAACTGAATGAATGCGTCACCTTGCAGTTTTAGTTTGTTTTAAATTTGCCATAATCTTGCTTTAAATTGTTCTTAGCATACATGATTTTACATGAAGACATTGGACAATTTTACTGTTCTGACTTTCATGTATTTATTCTTTCTTGTTTAAGGTCACAATTTCAGTCATTTTAACAAAAATTGTGTGTGAATAGGTGCTTTGGAATGATTTTAGTACATGTGGAAAACAGTTAGGTATGGCACCGTGGTGATGTGCTCTGCCATCCAATCCTTCAATTATGGTTGAAGTTATGGTGGGCTTAGCTCATGTAGCCATGAGGTGTGTTGCAAGTAACACATCCAAGCAAACTATAGAAACTGGTACCAGTATTCCAAGCATGCATTGCATTGTGAAAAACTGACAGAGAGGTCAACTCCATTGATAGAAATGCCAAACAGAACCAAAACAACACAAAACGGAAACAAAGGAACAAAACCTAAAGAGAGATCATTGTATCAGTATACAGATTATGAACTATCAGTGTAACATGGCTGATGCTTGTTTCAGTAGGTCAAGGTCAAAATATAGTGTGACGCTGATGGGGAAAGTAGCAAAAGCATTGCGTCAGTGTGATGCTGTGTGCCAGGGCAGGCCTTACGGTCCCAGCAGTCACAGCCACTCATCCAACACGTGGCTCTCAAACCAAAGTACACTTCTGCGGGAGAAAAGTGCATTTAACGTTCAATGGCACTTTTAAATTACAACTTGCTGTGGGATGTGGTTTAGTTGTTCATTTGACAGCGATGCAACCCCTTATCTTTCTTCTTTGTTTATTCAGTAGAGATACCTTATGGTAATTAATAAGAGTAGCCGTAGTAACCATGTTTGAGTAGTATTTATGGGACCACTGCTTCTCGCATAGCCAACATGGATCTGTTTTGAAGGAGTTGCAAGCTGTCAGTTTTATTTGTATTGTGATCAGTAAAACATCTTAGTACAGAATACAGAATCAAACTTTTAATTACGCATACAGAGTTACATTATTGTTAGATCACAGATTTGGTTGGTTACAACCTGATGTCTTTTAAATGCGTTTTGCTCACATCTTGTTGATGGCTGTTCTATTTTGACACATCTTGTGTAAATTAGTTGTGTAATTTTGTTTTTATTTTGTAATCAGATGACCTGGTATTTTTGTGTGTGTTGATGTATTTCGTTTTTAAACAGATACCTTTTTTTTTAATGTTAAAAGGGAAAACGAAAGCACATGTGTGCATAGAATTTCCATTTGAATTTGTTCATCGTCATGTTGGATATCCTGCACAGATTGCAGTTTCCCTCTTTGTATCATTCATTTTTAAAACAGTTTCTTTTATAAATGTGGTATCTTTGTACCGTTATGAACATTTAATTTGTGATTGAGTGAAGTGTCATATTTTCATCAAAATAATTCATCTTGATTACATCCAGTTAAAAATGGATACTCAGTTTTATGTTGTCATCCACACCATAGCTGTTTCTGCTAGACAGAAGTCAAACAAGATTCCTCTTAAAAAAAATAAGTAAGAAGGATGTATCTGAAAATCAAAATTTGTCTGAATTCCACATTTTTATTGTTGGCCATACATTTGATGTAATTTGACTTGATGTGTTGTGTGTTGTGGTGTATGAAACGTAATGTCTGTCTGTGTGCATTCCGAATGATTGCCTGGGCTTGTGGAATATAGTTGATGTACGTTTAGCACTCTTGTGGGTTGAATTTATGGTATTTGCTCTAGAAGCAGTTTGAAACAGGAGTGTGGTTATTTATAAAGTTGTGAACTGAATCACACATACATCAGGATCTGTGGGAACCCTTAGTTATGTCAGTATGTTATCTCTTGAGGCTTCGACTCATGGTGATGGAGGATAACATCTTTGTCAAGGGAGGAAGACGGCCAGTAATGGACGCTAAGCTTTGCGAATCTGCCAGGTGTAAGACAATGAGCTTGATATAAAAGCAGTGTATGGATCTTCTTCACATTTTGATGCAGGGTGCATTTGGCATAATTCAAAAATTTGGCTCTGAATGTGATATTTGATATTTGTGTGACAGCTTTGTTCCCACTCAGTGGATGTGTTCTGCCTCAGCATATAAACTTTGTCATTTTATTTGTTAAATATCACCTGTATGGCCTATTAACTGTTTCTGAAGTCATAATCAGGTTGTAATCACATTTATTTGAAGCGAAAGTTGTAGCGTCAAGTATTGGTGTTGTCAAAGTGTAATCAGTGCTTGATGGTTGTAAGCAGAGCTTGTTCCCATTGTGTGTGCTTCTTGACAGTACATGAAAACTAGTCTGCATTTTGAGCCTTCCTGAACAAAGGGAAATGTTTAATATAGTGCTTGCTTGGGCTTATCACAAAGAGTTGGAGTGATATTGTCAGCTTTACTTTCTATCAGCTCTCTTACAAGGATGGTCATTTTAATGTCCATACTAATACATTTCCATCCAGCTGTTGGGCAAAAATGAAAACAAAACATTACATACATGAACAGGGATAAGGTTCAATCAGAATGCTATTAGAATAGCATTGGATCAAGAACTTTGGAACCAGTAGTTTCATGGTTAGGCCCCTTTCAAAGGACATCGAAATTTGATCAAAAGTGTGCAGGCTGTAGGGTTTCAGTACAGGCTTGTGACTCAAGTCCTACACAGACTTTCACAGAAACAATTTTTGTAAACAGAGTCATCTGCGTTGGTATTTTTACCGTAAATGTAGTCATCTGGTACAGTCTGAATATTTCAGCTTGCATATTAACATATGGCATCTGTTGCTAAATACCGGTGCCGTTTTCTCTAAATGAAGCTTCGACCAAGTGGAAGTTATTGTTGGTGGCTGATTTGAGCTTGGCATTTTGGTGTTTGTGTGCATTGATGTTGTTGGCAAATCAATAACTTTGCTTTCAGAGACAAGATTCTGCTCTGGTTATCGCATACATTTCTCACGATGCAGCTTTGTCGACATGCTGTTTCTGTTATGGTTGGAGGTGGTGGCATAGCTGTTACAAAAACTAAACAAACAAACAAACAATTTTATTTGTGTGTCCTTGAATGACAAGACTATGAATTTTACCTACTGCTTGTGGAAGAAATATTGTGAATGAATGATTTTGGGCTATCTCTTTTTTTCCGTAATGATTTTGATCTTTTGAGGAGAAACTGATGCTGCATACAGCTTCAGTTCCGGAAGACTTCATTGCGTAGCTGTAGATTTGTTTGTGTGGTAGTGGTAGTGCTGGTCATGATGTAGTAGCTTGAGAACGTAAAGGTCCAGGTTGTGTTGTTTGTTTTGAGAAATACTTGACTGTTGTCATGATTGACCAGGGTGCCCTCGTGGCCTATTTTGCTGAGCCATCGTTTCATAATACTCACTGTCTCACGGTCGGTTCTGATTAGTTCTGCGCCATACATGTGTACAGACGATTAGCGTTTTCTTTTTCATTCAAATATTGGGTTCATGCGTTGACCAGGCAGCTTCCTTGTGAAAGATTAGGAACTCGTTCATTGGCAGGTGTGTGTTTGATGTTTTGGAGGTGCAGAAAAATATCAGCAGGTGTATTTGATGGTTTGGTAACAAGAGAGACAGACAGTAACAGGTGTGTTTGACGATTTATTGGAGAACTATGATACTGGCAGGTTTGATGGGTTCTTGGTGAAGTACAAAACTGACAGGGTTATGGTTTTGAAGTACAATACTGACAGGGTTATGGTTTTCGGTCAAAGAATAACATCAACAGGTGTGCCGTAGAGTTACATTTGTGTGGCATCAGTGGGTTTGACTGAAGGAAGATACATTCAGGTGTTGGAGAAAGGATCAGCACATGTTAGGAATTCCTGGCTCGAGAACCACACCAGGAGTTGTTGGTCTTTGTTGTAAAGTGTGGGTGTATGGGATCATCTTCCCCTGATGCAGAAAGAAGAAAACAGGTTTTTGTTCTGAGGAAAATATGGTTGTTTGTGCTAGCTGCCCTGAGGAACTATTTGCATTTAAAATGTGTGATGGGAGCAGTGCAGCTGCGAAGTATTTTGTTAGTAGCCTGGCTCTAAAATCCAGCTGCTAAGTAGTTTGCAATGTGCTGGTGATAGCACACATTTACATGGTAGTCCTGGGGTTGCTTATTTTTTATTTATTTTATTTTATTTTGTAAGACCTGAGTACATGTTCCAGTTTTGTACACGCATTTATTTTTGATTTCCAAGACAGGGAGATCATGGTGTGTTTTTTTGGTCACATTGCCTGTCATATGAGTCTTTGTTCAGAAAATGTGTTGTTAACAGTTCGCTCGCTCATCAATAACAATTTGAATTCCAGTGACATTGTCATTTTCAACTTGATCGGTTCTCATTTCTTTGTACATATTGGCGTGCTTGTGTTGACACAGACAGTCTTATCATCACCTTAGACCAGGATCAGTGTAGATACCGGCTTTGTATCATATAGCACTATGATAGAATTTGGGTCGTGTTGCTATGCAATATCATATCAGACTATATAGTGTGTAAAAGGCAGATCTGATGGTGACCTCATGCTTAGCCTCGGCCTCTGTCATTACGTTTAGCTGAAAGGGTAGAGGACGGTTATGTCAGCTTTTTTTGTTTGGATTACAGTCATTGTCGAGCCTGAAAGCAGAAGTTGGATAACATTTTTCACCGTGAAAAAGATTAGGAATGTGGTTGATGATGCAAAGTCGGACGGTATGGATGTTTCAGATAGGATACAGTGGAATTTCATAGGTTAGAATGAACTTAAATGGTTGGACTAAGTTTTGATGGAGGCAGAAGAATCTGATGTAATTTTGTAGTTTGGAAAATAAACGCTCATATTAGCAGAATGTTAAAATTTGAAAAATATCAGTATTAGTTGTTATCAAAACAGTGAAGTTTAAAGAAAAAAGCTGTAATTTTGTTATGTCTTTTTCAATAGAAAACTAGGGTTTTCAATAAGAGGCAATTAACTGCCTGTTATTAAACAAAAATATAATGTGAGAATTAAAGTAAGAAAATGTGAACCTGAAGTGTTTTGAAGCTAGAAGATCTTTTAAAACTGTAAATGGATTTTTAATCAAAGAGTTGTAATTTTTTTTAACTTCATGGCGCCTTTTCATAACATTATTTATGCATTTCTCTCTTCTTCTATTTTAAGATTCCTTTAAAAAAAATGTGTTTCAAATCCTTCACAGAGAGTTCAAGTGGGATAAATTGACAAGTCAAATTGAACTACTGTTGCCTTGGTTGGTGGTAGGATCTGCAGCATTTTAAGCCGTTTATAGTTTTTGGTATTGTGAAAGTTACAAGACTGCATACATTTTCTTCTTCAGAATTTGCCTTTAGCGGGCAGTCAGTGATAGTTCTTAGATGGGACAATGAACATAGTTGGACCAAATCTCCCTTTTGTGCAATATGAAATCAGGGATTGTAGATCATAGGACAAGGATCATCTATGTTCACTTTTCTCTGTAATAAAAAGTTCATTGCCGTAGTTGTTAATTAGAGGGGACATTTTCCTGCCACTTTTCTTCTTCCATTGGGGTATAGTTGTATGATACCTGCTTTACCTGCGTGGAGGTAGACTTTTCTTGTTACCTGTCATCTTTTTGCCAGAAATAATATTTTGGTGTTATTCTCTCCACAGTTAGTAAGATGACATATTTCTGTTCTTTTTCTCCCGTCTTTCTGTCTCGATTCTTTTTCTCCTGTCTTTCTGTCTCGATTCTTTTTCTGATTCATGAAAAAATCTGGGTGCACCTTTTAATGATCAGTTACTGAGGAGGACAGCTGTGTTTAAGGTTACCGTCAAGTGCTTTTAGTAACTTGTGACTATAGTATAAAGCCCTTGTACATAGCCACGCTGTGTGTTGTAGTTGTGTCCTGTGCTTGGTGTACATTTCTTTCATTGTAGCCATGGTAACCAGTCAAGATGGGCTGCTGGAGAGATTTATCTTTGTCTGACAGAATCTGAGAAAATGGGTCAGAAGGGTAGTATTTGAGTAATGGTTCTGAAGTTTTGAGTTGGAGCATGTTAGGTCTCTTTAAGTTCAGAGATCAAGCGTGTGTGAAAATATGAAGGAGTGTGTGTGTGTGTGTGTGTGTGAGTGATTTTATCACCTATTTCAGTTGAGATTGTGAGCCATTTTAATCTTTCATGCCAACTTCAGCATTAGGACAGAACTCGAAAATGAATCTATCGGCTCTCCTACCCAATAATACATTTTTAACCATTTTTCTTTCCTTCCATCCTTCCCTTTATTTTGTGGTGGTTTTTTAGATTGTTTTATTTTTAAGTACAAAGCAATATTACAAGCAAAGAGTTCTGTGTAGTTCACACACAAGAAGCATATTGTTTCCCTTTTTATTGAGAAGGGAGTGCAATCTTCTGTCAAAATTACTGCCAGGCTCATTTTCTCTCCCGCAGTGGGGCACTGCGGTTATGAAATTAAAAGCCCCTCCTGTTTTTGGAACCGCAGGAGCTTTCTAGTTTGCTGTTAGGTAGATTTTTGGTTCCTCTTTCCTGTCATGCTCTCTTTTTCTTCATGAATTCTTTTCTTTTTTCTGCCTTCTTGCTCATTCACCTGTATTTTTTCCAAAAATCTCTTCTCTTGCCGCTTGTCTCGCGATTCATGTATAGTTTAATCTGTTAGTGTTCTGATGTAAGTCCAGCAGTAGATAGGTTAAGCCTATTTTAACATACTGGAAACTGGTAATCTTCCAGTAGGTATTAATTTAGTTTTACTAAAGCCTACTGGGACACAAATAATGGGTTAGTGCATTTGTAAACAGGAATCGCTTGACAAGTGGCCCCCTTCATCCCCCCCTTCCTCGTCCTGATATGGCTCTGCGTAGTCGGCTGGACGTTAAGCAACAAATAAACAAACAAACAAACAAACAAACTCATTTTCTCAGACTCTGTATTGTCCAACTTTTCTCGGTTGCTGTTCTTGCTTACAATACTTTTATAAGTTGATTTGCACACAGGACGGCAAATCAGCCGTTCAAAAGCGGTGGATAGTAGTCTTGCCTGCTTGGCAGGTAATGCTACTTTGTGTCTGAATTAACTTGTGAACATAAATTAAGCTTGCTGTAGGTAATACTCGGATGATGTTTTTCGTATACGCCCATGCGCTGTGGCTTGGAGACTCACATTTTTATTTTGAGAAAAGTTTTTTGCTCCTGCGTTGTGAATGTTGTCTGGTGTTCTCACAGGTGTCATTTTAAGTTGCGTTCATAATAAAACTTGTCATTTCACAGAGGGCTGCCCTGTTTGTACTGGTGATTGAAAGGGTTCTGCTCCGAGTGTGTGTGTGTGTGTGTGTGAGCGCGCTTCAGAGAAAGAGTGTACATGAAAAATCACAGGCATATGAGAGTGTGTGTGTGTGTGCTTCAGAGAAAGAGTACATGAAAAACCACAGGCATATAAATACAAGCATGTGCTTCAGTGCGTGTGCGTACGTGAATGGGTGTGTCTCTGTATTAATAATTTGAACACGCAGAGCTTGAGGACTGGTTGATATGCAACAATAGGGGAGCAGGAGAAGGGCTTTTATCTAAATGAAGTGGGATGCATTTTGCCATGAAGACATGGAAAATAAACCTGCACCACTGAATGCGCTCCAAACCTCAAAATATGTCAGCTGCAAGGGCTTTCAAAAGGCAGCACTTAGCGAACTAAGAAACTACTCAGAAAGCATTTTTTTACACCTTTTTTTCAAAAATGGACATGAGACTGGGTAGCAGTAGAGTAAGACAATATTACTGCAGTGGTACCTGTGATGTGAGGACCCCTCCAATCAGAGGACACCCCCAAAAGATGGAGTCAGGAGTAATAATTGTTCGCCTCATTATAAGATCACTTGTAATTGTTAGGACACCTCATCAGGAGACACTTTAAAACCTGTCTCAGGGGCAGGGCAGTAGCTCAGTTGGTGGAGCACTGCACTTATGATCCGCGGGTCAGAGGCTTGGATCCAGCCCAGGAAGGACACGGGTCAACTTCATGTGCAGACTCAGAGATGGTATCCATTTCCAGTCCTGTGTCAGCACAATGACACATTATACTAAAGACCTTGGTTATTGTGCCAGAAGTGCAGGTAGCTCAGATAACAGTTCACCACAATGACACATTATACTAAAGACCTTGGTTATTGTGCCAGAAGTGCAGGTAGCTCAGATAACAGTTCACCACAATGACACATTATACTAAAGACCTTGGTTATTGTGCCAGAAGTGCAGGTAGCTCAGATAACAGTTCACCACAATGACACATTATACTAAAGACCTTGGTTATTGTGCCAGAAGTGCAGGTAGCTCAGATAACAGTTCACCACAATGACACATTATACTAAAGACCTTGGTTATTGTGCCAGAAGTGCAGGTAGCTCAGATAACAGTTCACCACAATGACACATTATACTAAAGACCTTGGTTATTGTGCCAGAAGTGCAGGTAGCTCAGATAACAGTTCACCACAATGACACATTATACTAAAGACCTTGGTTATTGTGCCAGAAGTGCAGGTAGCTCAGATAACAGTTCACCACAATGACACATTATACTAAAGACCTTGGTTATTGTGCCAGAAGTGCAGGTAGCTCAGATAACAGTTCACCACAATGACACATTATACTAAAGACCTTGGTTATTGTGCCAGAAGTGCAGGTAGCTCAGATAACAGTTCACCACAATGACACATTATACTAAAGACCTTGGTTATTGTGCCAGAAGTGCAGGTAGCTCAGATAACAGTTCACCACAATGACACATTATACTAAAGACCTTGGTTATTGTGACAGAAGTGCAGGTAGCTCAGATAACAGTTCACCATGCACACACCTGGATAACTCTGCTAGCTTTCCATTGGGAGAGAGCAATTCGAATTTCCCAGCAATGGGACAATAAAGTTATAAAAATGGAGAGAAAATGGAATGGAAAAAATGGTGTAGTCTCAAACTGTAGTAGGTACCACTGTAGATTATACATGTACATGTACCACCAAGCAAAATTGAAAGACAAGAAAGAATGTGCTGGCGGAAAAGGGAAGCTTCCCATGCATGATGAATGCTTTGTACACATAACAAAAATCTATTAGCTTTTTTTGTGCAACACTGTTGAGAATGGGGTCCTGATGTGGCCTAAATGGTCCGCTGGACCCATTAAGCAACAGTTAACTAACTAACTGTTGAAAATATAGGCCAAAAAATCAACGTTTTTCTTTTCCTTTTTTGCAACGTTGTTAAAAACATAAACAGAAAAAATCAATATGCTTAACAATGTTCTGCAACACTGTTGAAAACATAAACAGAGAAATAGATATGCTTTCTTCTGCAACACTGTTGACAACATAAACAGAAGAAGAAATCAAATTTGTGTGTGTACAACACTGTTTTAAACATGGAAGACCGATGTCATTTGTGGCAACATGCTGATTTTTCTGGGCAAAACTAGTGTCCAGACACTTTTACAGCACACATTTGCTGCTGTAGATGTTATGTAAGTGAAAGTAAATTAAATGATTAAAAAGGCAACACTTTGGTATTCTGTTACAGCAAATAGGATTTTCCTTTTACTTGAATGCACTTGTAGACTTCATGCACTGTCATTCAAGTTGATTAGTGAATATAGTGGAAACCCCCTTTAAAGATTTCAGACTTTCCCCATTTTAAGACTTTGAATGGGCGGGGATGTAGCTCAGTCGGTAGCACGCTGGATTTGTATCCAGTTGGCCGCTGTCAGCGTGAGTTCGTCCCCACGTTCGGCGAGAGATTTATTTCTCAGAGTCAACTTTGTGTGCAGACTCTCCTCGGTGTCCAAACACCCCCGTGTGTACACGCAAGCACAAGACCAAGTGCGCACGAAAAAGATCCTGTAATCCATGTCAGAGTTCGGTGGGTTATAGAAACACGAAAATACCCAGCATGCTTCCTCCGAAAGCGGCGTATGGCTGCCTAAATGGCGGGGTAAAAACGATCATACACGTAAAATTCCACTCGTGCAAACCACGAGTGCACGTGGGAGTTTCAGCCCACGAACGCAGAAGAAGAAGAAGAAGAAGACTTTGAATTTTCAAATTTACTCTTCATAATTTCTAAATTTACCTCAGCTTTATGATTCCTTCTTTTAAGACCCGATTTTCTCCAATTTGGGCAGGTCTTATGAGGGGGATTTCACGGTAACAGCTAGTACATAGTATAACAGTCCCTGTACTTAAATGCCATTATAGACTTGAGTCATTCAGGTTAATTCATGAATACATTGAACATGCGCTTCATCCTCATTTATGGTGTGCACATCCTTCCCCTTGTACATTACCATGATTTCATGTCAACATTGTGTCAGTCTTTCACCCTTTCAGTCTTTCACCCTTTCACATTGGCTTCCCTTCAGCTTCAGTCATGTCACAGTGCACTTTGGAGATGGTGTGATTTTTATAATCCTCTGTAAAACGTCTTTGTCTTGCACCTCAACCATATTGTGACGTTTGCTGTGGTTTCAGTGTACAGACAAAAAAGAATTGTGGAAACCCCCTTAAAACTGATGGTAACGTCATCTCAAGAGATCGGTTTTGTTTAAAAAAAGAAACAAGAAGAAAAGTATAAGCACAACAACAACAACAACAAATGGAACACTGGCAATGAAATGAAAATAGAAAAGAGGGGAATGTCACTAATAAGTAGTCCTGAAGCAGGACTTTATTTCAATTTCATGGAGTTTATCGGAAGTGAGTTAAAGGCACAGTAAGCCTCCCGTAAACCATCACAGATACTGTCAGGCTTTTACACACAGTACAAACACCCTTCCATTTGAACGCTCACCAAACGGGAACATCCTAGGTGCGCTCCATAAAGAGCGAGCAATTTTCAAAGAATTTATTTTTGCGTGGTTTATCTTACCCCTGAGCCATCGTGAACCCGTGTGATCAAGTTTCCCTTTTTCACAATGTAGTCGTCAGTAATTTGAATGCGACTCGCTGTGAGCTTATCTGCAATAGCACGTTATTAAGTACCTCTGACTATATGCACGAAACAAACGGCTGTGGTTCACAAGAACTCTAGCGATGGCTTTTGACTGTTCAGAGGAACTGGCGATAGGCATAAACCGTCGTCTTGCGTGACCCTGCTTCCGGGCTTTTCTTTTTTCAAACTTTCAAAACTTCGAATTGTACTGATCTTGTCTTGATGAAAAAAGAATTCTTTTATGATTTAAGAATGTTTGTGTAACAAGCTGTCAATTTATTATTTAGATTTTAAAAGTTAGGTCGAGTGCCAAAATGCACCACGGTCCGATTGTCTCTGACACAATCCGCAAAATTAATTCTTTGAAAATTGCTCGCTCTTTACGTACTGGCACCTAGGATGTTCCCGTTTGGTGAGCGTTCAAATGGAAGGGTGTTTGTACTGTGTGTAAAAGCCTGACAGTATCTGTGATGGTTTACGGGAGGCTTACTGTGCCTTTAAGTGGGAAGAAGAGAAGCAAAATTTGTGTTGGTGAAGTTTGTCTTGAGTGGGTTTCACTGTATTTTGATGCACGTGCCCTTCCTATTTCACTCAGTTTTACCTCTATTGTGCTAACAGTGACAATTTTCTGTGACACATCTGTCAACTCTCTTAAATGTAGTGTCCTTCCTGTGTACAGGTTGATGTTCACGGCCACAGATCTGTCGAGGCTTTACATGCAATGAAGGCTCCCTTTTACTTGAACATTTAGCAACATTCAATAGCATGGCTGCATTCTCTACACAGTTTGAATTCGACGTAGGTGTTACTCATGAAACGAATTCAACAAAAGATTATCACTCAGCCATGCTGTTGATTTTGGCATTTGTGGTTAAGTTGAAGGATTTGCACTTATTGCCGTAAGAGATCTGTGGTGACGAACATGATCGCTTACACAAGAAAGAAATGTCCCACTTGTGTCTTCAAGCTGTGGCTGTGGTCTTTGTACAATGTACTATAAAACGTCAGTCCTGTTTTTACATAGTCACTTAACACTCTGTTGTTTAGACTGTGACCTATTTTAACATATAGATTACATGTATGTAATGTATCCTTTTCACAATATAGTTATTGTCCACGGTGACTTCAGTGAACTTGTTGCATGATTTTGTATACCTTGCTGCACGTTGGTCATGTGTTGCACGTGCATGTTTGTAATCTGTGTGTGTGCGTGTGCATGCATGTGTGCGAGAATTGGAGCAAAAGCAAGAGAGATAAGATGCAATGAGATATATATATATATAAATTATACGACAAATCTTTAAGAGAGAGAGACTTGTAGCTGTTTGGATGGAGTTTGATTTGCTCAGGCATTAGCACGTTTGAACTGCTTGTAATTGAAGCAGATTTCAGAAAAAAAAGTATGACGTTCAAGGAAAAAAAGATGCCTTGTTTTTGTTTTGTTCAAGTGTAAATGAAAAGCAGCTTTTGCTATTTTTGTCTTCATTTGTTACTTTTAAGTCTAATTAATGTGTTGAATGTGTGCTGGTAAAATAAAGATGTTCTCAAACAAATTAATGAGCTTGATACATTTGTAAACATAGGAGAACAATTTTGTTAGGTTTTTAGATTTATGGTAATGGAGCAGTTGTTGTTTTAAACAGTCCAACAATCTTTTATATTCATATGTTGAAAGTGGAAATGCAGTAAAAATAAAAAGTTATTCATGTGCTGTAACCATTTAGCATGTATTTGTTTTGATCAGTCAAACATGTTATTTTATCACCCAAGTAGAAATAACAGCATATGGTATCTTTTATTATTTTAATTTTATTTTTTAAGTGTTCTTAAAAAAAAAGCAGTTCTTCATCTTAATGTTGTTTTTCAATTTGTTTGCAACTTGATTACAGGATAGGGTTTTCATAAAATACTGGTATTAGCAAGGTAGATAATATGAATATGATACTGGTTATAAAATCTCAGGAATCTAGATTGAATAACTTCCCTAATACCATAACCACTAAAAACAAGGAGATTTCCACTGTGAAACAGGGCTTCCACTTTTTCCAAATGTGTGGATTTCCACAAAATGTAAAGGCGAGAAACCTGTAAATCTGTTCAGATTTGCGCCAAAATGCACCATTTTGAATGCAGATTACAAATATTGCCAGACCACTATGGAATTTCATTGATTTTTTTGTTTTCTTCTGTGTGGGAGCCCTGGTGACAGTTGGATAGTATATTTGCAAGAAGATTGTTTGTTGAGTGTACTGTGATGGTTGGCCGAGCGCTTACAGTCAGCATGTTGTTTGTAGAAGGTGGGCCAGCGCTGGGTGCAGGGGGCATCGTGGGGCTGATGCTGGTGTTGCTGTTGGTGCTGGCGCTGGCGGTGGATGCTGCCTTCTGCAAGACCAAGCAGTGCGGCCTGCTCTGGACGCTCAACGGGCTGATCGGACGCCAAGAGGAGGGCTCCACTGCTGCCAAGTCCCCCGAGGATGGGTCAGTCAGTCACAGACAGAGAGAGTGTGTGTGTATGCGTGCATTTGTGTCCTTGAGTGTGTGGGTGCATGCATGTGTGTGATATGATATGCACAATTGAAAACCAGGAATTGGGAAAGGCAAATCGGGACCCTGCTCGTAGATGAAGGGTGGGGAAGAGATTAAAGGGTATGAACTTAGACAAGGGCAGGTGGTGGTAATAACATGCATGTGTGTAGCTCATAAAAAACACTTCCTCTGGGGGATACAAGAAGTCATTTAACAAGAAAATGTATTGTTGACAACTGAATGTGTAGAAAAGTGTGTCAATAGCAAGTGAAATGGTAATCACACCTCTACCAATATGACAAGCACTCTAAACCTGGACTATGCCGCATATTCCAGATTGAAGTGACTGTAAAAATTGAATGAAAAGTACAAATGTGGAGATTGATATAGTGTGACAAGGAAGCTCACACTGGGCAAAATCTGGATATTGCTGACTTAAAGCACATGTGTGTATTCTGAATGCATCAGGAACTGTTTGCTGTCTTTTAGTCTGTGTTTGTTTGTTAGCATGCTTGCATTTTATATTGTTTAATCTGTTTTGTTTGTTTTTTGCAGTGATGAAGCTGCTGCAAAACTACTTGGGAAAGAAAAAGACGAGTAAGTTGTTTCTCACGCTGCTTTTGTTGGTCTTTTAACCAGAGTTTCTCTATTGTATATGTTTTTAATTTATTGCTTTTATTGTTACTGTTGTGGGGTTTTTAATCTGTTGATCCAGCATAAAGTTATGTATTCAGAAAATCACCATATAGGTTGTGTTTTCTGACACCACCAGTCAGTCAGCTTGGAACACATCATTTCTGTTTCCTTTGTTACTTTGCATTATTTGTACTTTCTTCTTATGATGTCCTACTGCAAATAATCATGAGATCTAGGAGAAAAGAAATGGCATTGCTGTTCTGATGAATTTGATGTGTTGTAGCCAATTTTGCTGTGTGATTACACAATCATACTTTCCTGAGCATATCTAGCAATCATTTTGTACCTTGACATTTGCAGTAGCCTTCGCACAGAGAACGAGGTTGCCAAGGAAACGGAGGCCACAGAGCTGGAGTCGCAGGAGAAGAAGGAGCTGGAGCCAGAGGACAAAGATGAGAAGCCTCTGCCAGAGCCTGTGAGATCTTCATCCATGTTCATCTCATTTTACACACACACACACACACACACGCACACACACACACACACACACACTCCCCTTATAATGATGGTCTGTGCCTGGCCCCAACTCATTCCAGATGATGGTTCTGCATATTTCTCACTTTCTCTTGTTGCACATGTCGTTTATATTTAGAGCACTTGCATCCCTTTCTTTCTCAGATCTTATTTTCGTGCTCTGTCTTATTTGAATATGATTTTTATTCTAGTTGACTTCCGAGGTAACTTGTAACATTTTTCAGTCACTTAGGATCTAGCGTTAAGTTTAGTCAACTCATTGTTAGCATCTATCCTATCATCCTGGTAGTTTTAAAAAGGATTCAGTGCTAGTGTCCCTTTTTTGTGGCACTGTCACTTTGTACTTTTCTGTAGGCAGCTTCAGGCTCTTTTTTTTTTTTTTTTTTTTTTTACAGGGGGCTTCCATTTGAAATGGGTTATACTCTTCAATTGCTAGGCCAAACTATCTTGCTTGATCCTTTACTACAGTCAAGAATATCCTGTGAAAATGTGTTAACTTTCCTCTGACCTGCACATGATAATTCAAGTGTCAAGAAGACTTCTGTTTGTTTGATTGACATTGTTCAAACTGCTGATTGACTCAAACTTTCATTTGTGTTCAGGTGGTTGAGGAGCCGGTGAAAGCTAAAACACCGACTGAAGCGGAAGCGACGGAGACCGCTGCAGAGGCCACACCCACTGTGGAAATCACTCAGCCTGCGTCGGATGAGAAGACGGATACGACAGCCAAGGCTTAGTTACCACTGGCAAAGCGTTGTTGGGGAGGAAAAAGGCGTGCAAGGTTACACGTGTGAACAAAGACTGCTGACCGTAGCCTGTGGCATCCAGGCTGCTGACAGAAAAGAAATCCAGATTGGTTTGGTTTATTCATGGCATTCCATGTTATGACAGGTATGAAAAGAAAGGTCAAGGTTGCTCTGGAAAAAAACCTTATCAATGTCTATACTTGTGATCTAAAATCACGTTAGCATTCACAGATGCTCCCTGAAGAAAGTAAATAATGTCCAGAAGTTCTGTAATCAGCGTTTCTGCTGTTGATCTGCCATGGTTTCAGTATGGTTGCTTTCAAATGATAAAACAGTTGAGTTTGGAAAACATAGTTTCTCAGCATTTTGAATTTACTCTGGGGGGAAAAAAACCACAGATTTTTTTTCAACAGTTGGAGCACATTTTTGGCAGATCATTGCTAGAAAGTAAGCAACGTTGTCCCATCATTAAGAAAATAACCATTGACAACAAATTTTTGTGTGTAGTTGTCTAAGTGCATGCTACTTATTGTTTGATGGAATCTGGTCTGATAAAAACCCAGATTTGCAACAGTTTGCCTTCTATTTACAGAATGTGAGAGTTTTTGCAAATTTGTGCACAGTGCATTTATTGTTGTGTGTTAATGCTTTATCATGATGTGTTCAGTTGCTGAAGAAGTGACAAGGCAGGCTCTGACTGTCACTTTGTAGAGTTGTTGTAACGATGCTCAGTCGTTTGGCTTTTGATGAAAGGATTTTAACAAACGATTATTTATTGTGTGCATGAACAGTCTCATTTTCTGTTACTATAATAACAGACGGGGGTAATCATTGTTTGAGGTACACATCAACACAGTTCTGGGATAAGAAGCAATAAGATTTAAAAGGAAGACATGAGTCGTACTGGTTATTGTCATCTTGTGATTGCCGCATGTAAAGGTTTTAAGTCAAAGTTTGATGGTACAAAGTACGTTCATGCATTATAAGAGCAATGTTACCACACAGAATGTTCATCATGCGTCAAGACTTGGAAGCATTTGCTGATGACAGTATTAACACTGGGCTGTGTAGGGTGGCTAGGATTACCTTACAACAGGAATACCTCCATGTGAAAATAGTAGTTCAATCTACTTGCCGATGAGTTCCAAGCCCGCTAGATGTGTTTTGGGCTTTTGTTTGCCATTTGGAACTGACTATATTCACTGAATTTTATTTTAAGACATATTAGAGACTTTATTGTCCATACAATAGATGGAAAAGTGCTGAAATGAAGTAAAAAAAAAAAAAAACATTCTTAAAAAAAGAGATCCCTACTCAGCATGTCAAAGACAACAAAACGGTAAATTTTTTCATTGATCAGTCTGTAGAATAATGTTAAGAATAATTTAATTTTATGAAAGTTTTGATAAATACTATCAATATTAAAGGGCGTTTTTGTTTCTTTAACAAAAATTGTATTCAGCCAAGTAAATGTGGTATGCACACTTGTGTTTTGTTTGGGACATGCGTATGGTTATTGACGATATTTAATGTGTTTCACATTTAATTTATGGCTGACTGTTTAGGACTTTTTAATTGTTTCCAGTTTGTACAGTGAATTACATGCACATGTTTGTGTGGCAAGGATGCACAAGAATTCCAGTTTGGTTGTGCTAAGAGACGAGAATGACATCTAACGTTGGTGAATTCCATTGTGCTGTTTTTTGGCAGACAAATGTAGCTTTAATGCAAGTGTGTTGCTATTTTGTTGCGGTTTGGAGGTCAGTATTCCAGGAGTTTGTGTGAGCCACCGAACATTTTTACTTAAAACTGTAAGTGCTCAAGGCTTTACAGCTGTTTTGTTTTAAACTTTTTCAGATTACTTTTAGGTCAAAGAAAATGCTCACTTCGGATGTGTTGGTATTGTATGCTTCTCCCTCGGTCAGCTTACATTATTAATAGCAGTATCTAGGGGAGTATGGGCCACTTCATTTGCACTCATTACTTCATGAAATGCATTTATCCATGTTTCAATGAGTATATCCCATTTAAATACATAATACAAAGACATTGTAAAGCTGAGCTCATTGCTTAAATTTCCATTTAGTTTTCAAAAGTCTTATGATCATGTGGCAACTTCATTTGTACTCATTGCTTCATGAAATGCCTATGTTCATGTTACAATGAATATAGCACACAAGACTTATAAAACACAACCATAGTTTACATTGAGCACAATACTGAACTATTTATTTAGTTTTCAAGAGACTGATATTCACATGTGCTACTATCCGCTTCATCTTTTATACTTATGGGGGCATGCATTCTCATTCATGCAGTATTATAGAAATCAAAATGTCTGCACCATTTATAATAAAGGAGAAAGGAATTACTACAGCTAATGTTTGATTATTTGAGATTATTATGGGTGACCAAGGTTACCATAGGTAATTGAGATAATTGTGGGTAATGTCAGATTATGGGTAATCAAGATTAATTGTGGGCAGTGAGATTAGCATGGGTAGCTGAGGTTATTATGGGTAACTTAGCTTAATATGGGTAACAGATCATTATGGGTAAAAGATTATTATGGGTAAAAGAGATTAATTGTGGGCATTGAAATTATAATGGATAATTGAGATTATTATGGGCAAAAGAGCCCTTCGTGCCATGTGCTGGATGCTAAAGTCTTTCTCTTTTGACCAAAGTACGTTCAGCTCTTGCCGTTGTATTTCCCACAAGATACAATTTTCTCTTTTGCTTCAGCTTTATCTTAAAATAAAAACTATTATTTTTGGTTGCATTTAATTGTTTACAACCATTGTAATGAATAAAATGGTGATGAGTCAACCGGTTTTCTTTTCATACCATGCTCATCTTGATTTTGCATATGTGGAGGCTTGTTAATGCTAGAAGCTGTTGAGTACTGTGTGCACTGACAAAAAAGAGTTTTTTTATGTTTCACAGGTTTACTCTCATTTTGTTATGTGTTCTATTTTTATGGTTATGAACACATTTTCTGTGAACAAGAGGTTGCGTGTTCACATGTTCCGTTTTGATTGATTTTTAAAGGGTCATGTATTGCAATTTCATGAGGAGGACTGTGCTAATGGTTGTGTTTGTGTGTGTATATGTATTACATTTTAATTAACACTGTTATAGATGTTAGCTTTCATAAATGTTTTCTCATTTTTGACGGAAAAGACACTTTCATTTGTAAATAAGCACAAATATAGCCATTAGTTTGTTGTTGGAATGTCTTTTTTATATTTAGTCAAGTTTTGACTAAATATTTTAACATCGAGGGGGAATCGAAACGAGGGTCGTGGTGTATGTGCGTGTGTGCGTGTGTGTGTGTGTCTGTGTGTGTGTCTGTGTGTGTGTGTGTGTGTGTAGAGCGATTCAGACTAAACTACTGGACCGATCTTTATGAAATTTGACATGAGAGTTCCTGGGTATGAAATCCCCGAACGTTTTTTTCATTTTTTTGATAAATGTCTTTGATGACGTCATATCCGGCTTTTCGTGAAAGTTGAGGCGGCACTGTCACGCCCTCATTTTTCAACCAAATTGGTTGAAATTTTGGTCAAGTACTCTTCGACGAAGCCCGGGGTTCGGTATTGCATTTCAGCTTGGTGGCTTAAAAATTAATTAATGACTTTGGTCATTAAAAATCGGAAAATTGTAAAAAAAAATAAAAATTTATAAAACGATCCAAATTTACGTTTATCTTATTCTCCATCATTTGCTGATTCCAAAAACATATAAATATGTTATATTCGGATTAAAGACAAGCTCTGAAAATTAAATATATAAAAATTATTATCAAAATTTTTTTTTCGAAATCAATTTAAAAACACTTTCATCTTATTCCTTGTCGGTTCCTGATTCCAAAAATATATAGATATGATATGTTTGGATTAAAAACACGCTCAGAAAGTTAAAACGAAGAGAGGTACAGAAAAGCGTGCTATGCAGCATAGCGTAACCACTACCCCGCTCTTCTTGTCAAGTTCACTGCCTATGCCGTGAGCGGTGGACCACGAGTATACGGTCTTGCTGCGTTGCATTGCGTTCAGTTTCATTCTGTGAGTTCGACAGCTACTTGACTAAATATTGTATTTTCGCCTTACGCGACTTGTTTACTCTTCACATCAGTGATGAAAGAGGGTTTTGTCTCTTTAACTTTATTTGTGTGTCTGTTTTTTTAGGCTGTCATTTTGTTTTATGTGAAGGAAAGTTTAACATTCATTCCGAATAAAATAGTAGCAGATGAGCATTTCAAATAACTTCTGATGCTTAGTATATCTAGCTTTGCTTGACAATTGGCGTTTTATTTTGACCTTATTTAATCTTCTTTAATAAACCTCCTTTTCTGATTTAGTACTGAATTGCATTGATCAAGTTTGGGTTGAACTGATTTGAATAAATTATGTGGGCAAAATCTGTGTATGCTTGCATTTTAACTTGATGCATACACATCAAAGTGATGAATCTATATCAGCAGGGTGATGAATATTCATCAACAGAAAGTTGCTTATTTGTCTGTGAAGATGATGCGTATTGATTCACTTAGAGTTGTATTCACATTGGTCTTACTTAGTCTTGCCAGCGTACAATTACAGAGTATTTTGTCTTGAAATGGCAGTCTCTTTGCTTTCTATGTCCTGCAGCTGCTGGTCAAGCAAGTCTCTTCTGATTTTTCAGCAATGTTGTGGTATTATTAACATTAAGATACCTTTACTCTTGTGCATTTCTGTGTGTTGCAAACACATCATCACATTCACTATATTCAATGGTGTCTCCACTTTTTTTTACAATGGCGAATCTCCACAACTATCAACGGAATCTCACTATGAACTTTTTCACACAAATATTCTTGACAGACTTTAAACTGCACAGAAATGTTTCTGCTTTTACTTGGCCATCAGAACAATTTGCCATATTTTTCTATGTGTATTTTACTGGGGAATCATTTTTAGCTTCAACACGTATGACGCGCGCTCATGTCTCTGGTAGAAATCCTGCTCAAGTCATTTTGCTAATGTGTTCCTCTCGGGCATACAGTATTTTTATCCTATTTTTTTATCCTTATAAAGTTTGTGTGTAATCCACACCCCATTCTTTGCGTGTCTCGGGGCGATTTTTCTTGAGCTCCCATTTTTCCTGCTTTTATTGCTGCCATATTTTTCATTAATATCCTTCGCGTATGTGTCAAAGAAATTTTTGAAATTATGCTGTACAGTTTGCTAGAGTTTTTGCACCGATGTATATCTTATCCATTCAATCAAAATGCTTACAGTTATAAACACAGTCAGACCTGCTTTTTAAGACTTGAACTGAAATTTTACTATTAATCATACATTTACAGCTGTCTCTGCATTTACCTGGTCTGAGCGTATGTTTTTCTTTTTATTCCCTTAATTTTTGCAGTTCATGTATGTAACTCTTTTTAGCCTGTTCTTTCACAACTTTTACTAAAAGGAATGTCTACTTTCATGTTTGTACAAATTATCATTTTTGGCAATACACTGCTTTTGTAAATGTTAATAAAACACGTATGGTTAGGATCAAAATAAAAGTATTTTGTATTTTTGTGGCAGTTAGATGTAATTGAGATAGATGCTCTGTGCGTTTGTAATTCGAACAGTGAAACAATTTAATGATTACAACGAGTAGCCTTAATTTTTAAGCTTTTCAAGACTCAAAGCACACTATGTGCAGCACTGTATGAAATCACATCATTATTTTTTGCAGCATTGGAAGGCAAACTGTGCCAGTAACTTTCATTGCTGAAATCAGCTACCTGCGTCTTTGAACTCTATTTTGAAGTAGCGAGAAATACACACAAGTGCACAGGCCACTGTGGATAACTTACAAATGAACTTTTAAGTTGACCTCCGTGATTCACACCCATTAAATTCACAGTGTCAGTGTTACATGATTCCCCGTCCATCAGTGCATTGTCACAATTGATGTGTTGTTGCTATGCGTAGGTGCCTGTCGGTTCTCAATAAGCTTTAGTCACCGTGTTTGCTGAGCCAGGTACTAGACAGCTTGCTGTGTACACTATGTCATCGCGTAGGCAGCTTTTTGGGAGGCAGTGTGGCATCATAGCTTATACATTTGTCAACACCTCTGGTTCAAATACTCCAGTGTCCTTGGACGTTCTAGTCTGAAGTGAGTGACGGGCTCACTGCGTTAAAGTGTTGGGGCAGATGGTGTTTTGATCTCACTCTTAGTTGGCTGTACAGGTGTAAAAAAAAGTCATGCTTTACTTTGCTTGGCCTCAATGCTGTAGTAGCATTAGGTCAGCCTTTTAACAATTGTGCTGGCATGTTTGACGAGCGTCTCTGCTTTTATGCAGATTTGTCTTGTACCCTGGAATATTTGCGATTATTTAGTCAATCTGGTCATATGTCACCAAGAACCTCATAACTTTTCTTTTGTGTGTGTAATTGTCAAGTCAGGTTACCCAGTGTCCCCAAGTACCACAGCTAGTGCATATTTGTCGCTTTAAAATTAAGTTTTGGGTTTGCCGTATGGAAATCAGGTTGGTTATAAGCCATTGACACCCGAGAGTGGACTATATAGTATGCAAAGGAAATGTACTGTTTTTGATTTCCTAAAAAAAAGACAATAGTTTGGTTGTTAATGGTAGTTGGTACTGATCAAAGTAAACTGTATTTGTTTGGTTCTGGTAAAAAGGAATAACATAGTGATCTATCAAGAACATGAATGCTATGCTTGCTGTGTAAGATTCACGCCAGATCTGCAAGATTTTTTATTCGAGTAGACCTACTTTCCACTACTTTTCACAAACCAACAGGTATATAATCTAGATTGGCTGTAATGAACATATGAAGTATATTGATTTCAGTCACTTTTTTCTCTTTGACATACACATGTAGCAGCATTAACTGGTAAAACATTTGTATCATTAACTACTAAAGTGTTCATTTGAACCAAATGGCATTGCAAAGTTCATATGTATATGACATTGTGCTCAAGATGGCGAGCACCAAGTCATGTAACATCAACTAACCAGGGGAGTGCAATTCTACTAACTATAAACTAGTCGAGGAACTCATGTTTGTTCTGATTTGCTTCCTTTTAAGGATGCTTCAGGCAGCAAAATGGTATGCAACACACATTTTTGTTTTGAATACAGTTATAACTCTTTTTTTTTCTTTTTCTTTTTCTTTTTTTTCTCTTTGAATTTTACTTCACATTACCGAAGTTTCAAATGTTCCGAGGGAAGTCTACAAATAGCTTTACATCAAGAGGTTTCATTCCATATTTAAGGTCTAGTTCAGTTTTGGCAGGTCAACATTCCAAGAGTAAGCAGCTACAGGATGTGTCTTTTTATGTTAACTTTATTTCAGCTTCATATCTGCATTTATACTTGAAGAAACATGAACAGCTTGAAAACACACACAAACCCAGACAAAAACAATGCAATCTGGAAAGCAGTAGGCATGTGTGCATCAGTTTTTATGACTGAAGAAACCAGTCAATTTTAAAAGAGATCATTTGATGAGTCTTCTAATATTTCAGTAAAGTTGTAAATTGTAGCACGTAATACATACTCGATTGTAAAAATGGGCAAAGTTTTGAACAATAACATTTGATGTTTAAATCTTTCCCAGTTAAATGTACGGAAAGACTGACAAAATGTATTACTCTTGTTGATAAGGTGTCTTAGACATGGCACTGAACAGTTACACTGAAAGTACCAAAAAGCTACACGAAGAAAGAATTCCAAAAAGAAAACAGGATCCATTGTTTTTAATTTTTTTTTATTCGTTTGTGTTTTATAGATTTGTGCAATGTGCCTTTGCCTCCGACACCTGAGTTACAGTGAGGGCAAACAGTTTTCAGCTGTGTGTTGTTACTGTCCTCTTTTTCCTTTGGTTTTAATTGAACTTTTCCTGTGTGAGCAAAATGTTCTCATGGAATAGATTTACACTGTCTGTAGATTTAGTTGAACATTTAGGTTGTAGTTTTATGTCTAGTCGTCTCTCTGTTGATTTTGTTTCTAACCCAAGCCTCTATTGGTGTTGTAGATCGTAACATTAATGTTGTAGTGTGTGAGAATTTGATGTTGTATTGTGTTACTGCAGTGTTGCTGCCGCTTTTTGTCTTGTTAACTTTCAAATATTAACAAACTTTTTGGGTGTAATGTTTGTGAAAAATAAAGGTGACAATACACCAGTTCTTCACTTTGATTGTTCTTCGTCAAAAGTGTGTGTGTGTGTGTGTGTGTGTGTGTGTGTGTGTGTGTGTGTGTGTGTGATAACTTCTATGAGAACTAGACATCTGCAGCAATCACTTGAGTTAAAATGAGATTTGTTTTCAAATTCTCATTCTCTCTCTCTCTCTCTTGCATACAGACTAGATAGGGCGGGGAGATAGCTCAGTGGGTAACATCACTTGCTTGGTTGAAACCCGTTGTCTATATCGGTGTGGCAAGGAATTTATTTCTTGAGTCAACTTTGTGTCCGAAAACTCCAGTGTACATGTATGCACATATTAAAGACCCCAAGTTCACAGCGAAAGTCTCAGGGCGCAGAAACACGAATGTACAAAAAAATTGGTAGCGCCGAACTGTATGGTAGCTGGCTTCCCCAGTGAGACAGCAGCCCGAATTTCCATGAGGGTAACCTCATGTGATAGGGTGGAGTGGAAGGGGGGGATAGGCCAGGAAGCATACATGAGACGCCAAGACAGAGGTTGCGATAACGTGACTTTTAATTAACGTACACCAGAAAGTAGACACCAGAAAGTAAACACCAGAAAGTAGTGTAGATTCTCCTCAGTGAGCACACGTAAAAGGAAACACAAAGAAACAAGCCTCGGAATTCAGTTACAACCACAAGTCGACCGATTACAACTTCGCGACAAATTTGGTCAGCACTTCGACCGTTCACGTCAACCGACACATATGAGCAGCACACAGCTCAGTATCACAAATCGCGTTCTCTCCTCTAGTCTAACTGGTCAGTCTTTTAAAGGCTGGCCACTTCCGATACCCTGTGGCGATAAGCCAATAGGGAGGCTACCTAGGTGTCAGACAACGGGGGGCGTTCTACTTAAGATTGCCTGCCAAATGAAAGGGATCGTTAAAGAGGCAGAAATCGTTACAGGGGTGTCACACACCGGAAATATTACGCACACCGGATAAGGCTCATTAGATTACAACCAGTTACAAAGAAGGGGGAGAGGGGTAAGAGACTAAAACCTCCAAGCCACCTGGCATCTTCTATGATGTACCCTGTCAAAAGAAATGACACCCACTTGACAAAACGCCGTCCAACGATACCCAGACAGTCTGGCGGCACATTACATAACGACCACCTAAATCTGAGATAAGAGGTTAGAAAGGAATCCGGTCAAGAGTCTACCCTACGATAGTAAACACACAATAATCCTAGCGGGAGACACAACTTGGGTCAGGGGAAGATAATAGACAGGGGAGGCAACTGAGTCGGGCAGGAGATAATTACACAAAAAGACTGGATACGCCACTTGGCTACATCCCCCCCAGCTCTATACCAACTGCGTCCTCGCAGGTACAGCGCCTCGGGAATAGCTGAAAATGACATCTATAAATCAAACACAAGTTCACCCAAGTGAAACAACAAATAAAATCAGAAACGGTAACGGATGACACTCACAGTCACCCAACCCATTCATACAAGACACAATACAACAGGCAATCAATAATCATAGTGTACACAGTCTCTTAGCAGAACACGAAAAGTCTCACAAATGACACATTGCCCACATGACAGCAGCACATTGTTTTCCTGACTGTTCACAATAGACGGATGGCGGGGTTATGACAGCGGCACACTTATTATATTACACACAAGTCCGTCTGTTCAAAATAAATAAAATCAAGTTAATCCCATGACTGCTCAGAACGACGACAATCTCTGCCGTATACGCTCTGAGCGGCGCACAGGCACAGCAGCTGGAGGAGGGACCAGAGGTTCTGGGTCTCTAGCCAGAGGCTGGTCTTGAACACGTGCTGGAGGTGCCTGGGGATCAGGAACTGGTGCAGGGGCTGCTGGCTGCACCGGAAGAGGCTGGATGGGTGGAGGGAAGACAGGGCGTGCCATGTAGACAGTGCCTCGGTCAGGGAATGTTGGGGTAGCAGGGACTTGGGGTAAAGGGGCAAGATTGAGCATGGAATCCCAAAATGTGACCTGTTGAGTGTCGTGTAGCTGCACGGGGACTGGGGGTGTCACATTCTGATGCTCTTCCTCTGTCTGGCAGCTTTGCTCACGGAGAGGTTGCGTGATGGATGTTGACTGACTCACACGTTTCTCACTTGGCTGTCTCCATGACAGCGGTTGTTGATCTCTTTGACGCTTGGTGGGGCACCTGCTCTGCAGATGCCCGTGGCGGTTGCAAAGCCAACAACGTGGCTTCGCGGATGGTTGCTGTTGACGAGAGGCAGCCGGCGGGCGTTGGTGCAAGGCAGCTCGAAGCTCTGCTGACTTGATGGCGAGTTCGCTGACTTGTAGTTGCAGGCTGCGTACCTCAGTGCTGCTCTCTGTTGCTTGTTGTTGTTGCTTCGTCACCACCTCGAAATCTTCCCTCATCCACCTGAGAGCTTCTGCACGGACTGCCGCAAAAGGGACAGCCTCACGCCCTCTCGCAAAGCGCATGAGGTCCCGTCTCATTGCAGGCAAGAACAGTCCGTGCATGAATCGATCACGAAGTGCAGCATCGGAAACCGTACCGGCAACAACAGCATTCATCTTGTCCCGCAGAGCCTGCAACCTGTGGGCATATGAGAGAATGCCCTCCTCTTGACTCTGGCAGATGCTGTAGAACGACGCTAGTAGAGTGGAAATGCTGGCGTGGTCCCCAAACGTGTCCTGCAGGATGTTCAGGACTAAGTCAGCCGTAGCGGTCGCCTGAGGGGGGTGCAGGTTAACCTCCTTCCTGGCAGCCCCAGCGAGTGACTGGATCAGCCACTCTGCTCCCTCCCCTCCAAGTGCCGCCATGTTGAAGTGGGAAATGACGCGACGTGCCTCGGTGGTGAAATGGTCCAGGTGACAGCCATCATCACCGCTTGTGAAGACAGGAAGCCTGGGAGGGGGGAACATCTGCCACTGGGGTCTAGGAACCCCGTCGACCGCCATCTTGGATACGCCGAGTACTTCCTGCTCTGCTACCCCTGCTTTCTGGTGTTAAACTACGGCGTCTCTACTTCCTGAACCCTGCTCGCATGCGCCAGATGTGATGGGGTGGAGTGGAAGGGGGGAAAAATAGGCCAGGAAGCATAAATGAGACGCCAAGACAGAGGTTGCGATAACGTGACTTTTAATTAACGTACACCAGAAGCAAACACCAGAAAGCAAACACCAGAAAGTAGACACCAGAAAGTAGACACCAGAAAGTAGACACCAGAAAGCAGTGTAGATTCTCCTCAGTGAACACACTTGCAACAGTAAACACAAGAGCACAGGTTTCGGAATTCAGTTACAACCACACGTCGACCGTTCACGTCAACCGACACATATGAGCAGCACACAGCTCAGTATTCCCAAATCGCGTTCTCTCCTCTAGTCTAACTGGTCAGTCTTTTAAAGGCTGGCCACTTCCGATACCCTGTGGCGATAAGCCAATAGGGAGGCTACCTAGGTGTCAGACAACGGGGGGCGTTCTACTTAAGATTGCCTGCCAAATGAAAGGGATCGTTAAAGAGGCAGAAATCGTTACAGAGGTGTCACACACCGGAAATATTACGCACACCGGATAAGGCTCATTAGATTACAACCAGTTACAAAGAAGGGAGAGAGGGGTAAGAGACTAAAACCTCCAAGCCACCTGGCATCTTCTATGATGTACCCTGTCAAAAGAAATGACACCCACTTGACACAACGCCGTCCAACGATACCCAGACAGTCTGGCGGCACATTACATAACGACCACCTAAATCTGAGATAAGAGGTTAGAAAGGAATCCGGTCAAGAGTCTACCCTACGATAGTAAACACACAATAATCCTAGCGGGAGACACAACTTGGGTCAGGGGAAGATAATAGACAGGGGAGGCAACTGAGTCGGGCAGGAGATAATCACACAATAAGACTGGATACGCCACTTGGCTACACTCATAAGACGATATGATACTAATAACCAATTACATGGGTGTTACCGGGAAAAATCAAAAAACCTGAAAGGCAGGGGTCCAAAATGCTCAAGTTTGAAAGAAAGTTTCTGGACACCAACGAAACCAAATCATAATAAGCAAGATGGCGGCAAATGCAAGAGAGCGAACCGAGAAAGCACGCGAACTGGTGTCAAAAGTCGGATCGGAACCGCTGCTCGTTATTTCAACTTAGCGAAACGAAGCTTTTTTTTTCTTTTTTTAATTTGAAAACCCGGAAAACCGGAATTTCCGGCTTTAGATTTTTTCAAAAACCGGAAATCCGGCAAAAGCCGGAAGAGTAACACCCATGCAATTAAGTAGAAGTACAATGCCAAGGCACTGCATACCCCAAGCGAAGGACAAATCACCTATCTCTCTTTCTCTCGCTCTCTCTCTCTCACACACACACACGCAAAAACACACACACACACACATCATCCATGCACACAAAGCACACACTCTCGCACACATAGACAGACACCCACACACCCTTATATACACACACGCGCACACATACACACACACACACACACATATATACGCACTCTTTTTTCCTATCTTTTATATATACACACACCATTCATGCACACAAAACACACACGCACATAGACACACACACACATACGAGAACACCCTCACACACACACACACACACACACACAAACACACTCAGATATATAGGATAATACTCTCTCTCTCTCTCTCTCTCTCTCTCTTTATCTCTTTTACACACATACAAATGCATGCACCCATGACATGCGTACACAAACTCGCACACACACACACTTGAGCACATAAACATGCAAACACACACACGCCACGCGTGCAAGAGAAAGGCCCAATGGAGGGGATGACCTCACGATGCATTGACGTAAAAACCTTGTGACGTCGTCTACTTGAACTAGTACAATTGCTGTAGTCTCGGAAATTCTACCCCAACAAAGCGGCCCTGGGATCAAAAATCGAAGAATTGGTCGGCACCCACCATATTTTAGTTAGTATGTTCCCAATTTTTGGTGAACTTCCATCCCCAACTGTAGCCTGAGTTTAGTGCACAAAGAATCCTTCTTTATCATGTATTATCAGTGATGTTCCTAGGACTGGAGGGCAACAGGACAAAATGTCCTGAATCAAAAAACTAATAGGACATCATGTCCTGACTACAAAAAAACAATAGGACATTCAGATCAAGCGAACCAATCATGGCACCTAACTTTTTAGATGACTGAGAATATATGAATAAAGGCAAATAAAAACTGAACAGTTCCAAATTTATTTTAATATTTTAAATGCAACAGTGTTCAGTAGGGTTACTTTCACACACACAGACACATGCTTCAGAATGTCATAAGTGATCTTTCACACACACACACACACACACACACACACACACACACACACACACACACACACACACACACACACACACACACACACACACACACACACACACACACACACACACACACACACACACACACACACACACACTATGCTTCAGAATTAATGTCACAAGTGACAAGTGATCTTTCACACACTTCAGAATGTCACACGTGATCATTTTCAGTGAGCTTGAACAGCTTTCTTTGCAGAAATGTGGCGGCGGAAGTAAAGTGTCGCTGTCAAAAGTAGCGAGAGTTGTGGCTCTTGTAATATTGTTCGGTCGAGAGTTGCGTCCCTTGTGTTATTGTTCGACCGAGAGTGAAAATTGAAGTTCAAGTAGGCCCCGATTCGAACTCGTTTTAACGGGGTTTGATACTTAAGTTTGTATAGATTCTTCTTGCAGTGACCGCTCTAGACGTAATACTATCGGACAATGACCGCTGACTTCGCGATCGGATCGGACATTTGACAGGACAGAGGTGTTTGCAATCGGTCATTTTACAACCTAAATCGGTCCATGACCGATGACCGACGCCTCGGAACATCACTGTATTATCGACATAAACATTTCTCAACTCGATTACAGTATAGTGTTCGTGGGATACCTCCAGCTTTGGTGGGATAAACACACACACACACACTACAGCAGGTCACCTTTCACACTTTAAGAAGCATTCAACTACTGTATTCACAAAAAGTATCAAACTTACACTTGAAATGAAAGTCAGCAGTTTTGTACTTTTTATGCACTACATACAATGCCATACCACAGGTGGAAGGTAACATGTTAGTAACATGTATATATATGTCATAGACATTATCGACAGCAATTATCTTGAACCTGAACTTGGCAGGTAGCCTAAGTGACAAAGCCTTTGGACAGGGATTTAACAGACTTAAATTAGGAATTCCGATTTAGGTTAATATTCCCTGATTGTCAAAACATTCATGCAGTAAAAGTCACGTGGAAACACCGGGGAAAAGCCAAGTCCACTTTGCGTTAATTTAAAACAGGTTTTCCTAATTTGGTACATAATGTACATCTTAACATTCACCCCTGTTAGGAAATGAACACACACACACACACACACACACACACACACACACACACACACACACACACAAACAGTGTTTAACACTTACTGTTTCCTTCAAAGCATTATTGTTGAGGTATTTTAGGGGGAACAAAATCAAAATTTAAGGTGCAGTTGAGACTAGCAAGTGTCAACATGTATTTTGATCCTGGTTTTTGTCAATTCAAAACTGCCTGATTTAACTTGGTTTATAAAAATACGAACAACAGAACAATGAAATTCAAGTTGTAGGTCTGAGTAAGAGAACAGTCAGACCGAGCTGATTTTTGACTGGATGGATATTTTGACAAATTGTTTTGTTCAAATGAAACTGTCTTGAAAATGACTTATTACTGTGTTCAGACATGCACTTTCATGCATAACTCCAAGCTAGACATGTGACACATCATCATCAGAATCAGAATCTTGTACCCTTTCCAGTTCCTTGCTGTAAAGCTCACAAAATGCCCTGTATTCTCCTATCCCAATTCCGCCAAACTTGCGGCAAAACACGTCATCCGGCGTGTCAATAATTTGGTCCAGCCTGGCGTTGGGACTTTTCTCCCCCTCTCGTCTCTTGGACATGTCGAACAGGCCTGCTCGCACCAGGAAGGCGTGTCGGGTCTTGACGTGTGCCAGGGAATGGCTGAAGAGGCAGGCGTAGACCATCTGCTTCTGAGTGATCTTCATGTCATGGAAGACGTAGTCAAACTTCACCTGGATCTCCTCCCAGGGGTCCGTCAAAATCTGCGGGCAGTCCACGGCTAACCTCAACACGTCCGCTGTGGTGAACAGTTTTCTCAGCGCCATCACTCGCCCACCAAGGGCAGCCTTGCTCACCAACAACACGCCAGGGTTTTCTGCCAGCACCTGAGCCACAGACTTCTCCTCAAAGTTCCCGTCTCGCAACGCCTCCACAGCCTGGCTGATCTGGGAGGCACTCATCTTCGCGATGGGTGGGAAGCTGTGCAGCACCAGCATGACCTGGCTGAGGTCAAGGCCGTGGGTCAGCAAGAGGTGGACATTAGGCAGTAGGTTCCTCTGGCTGAGGAGGTAGGCTGGCTGGCTGGACAGGAGGGACAGTATGTGTGAAGGAGGGAAGCCACAGTTGTGTAAATCCAGCACCAGCTGCTCCACCTTGGACTGTGGGACTGACCGCACCATCACGTCCACCTGACTAGCCTTGCTGACCAACTGCTGTGTCAGCCCATGCAGGTCTTCCTCTGAGTCCAAATTGAATCTGCCATCTCTGCTATTTGTTCCTGTCAATTTGTCAACATCTTCCTTCAGAGCTGATTGTCTGGTCTGGCTTTTGTTCCGAGGCTTCTGTTGCGATCTTTTAAAATCTTTCTTCACTTTTAATTTCAGAGGTGCTTCCAAATCACTGCTCGCCTTGCTGCCCCCGTGAAAAATGTGCACGTTCCTAGCAGAGCAAACCATGGGAGGACAGTATACTTTTTGACTGAGGCTCACACTCTGTCTTTGGTGTACAAAAAGCGACCAAGTCATTGGTGTAGAGTCTATCACACAGCACTTCAGAGACGCTGCAAGTACACATTTTGAAAGCTGTTTCACAAAGCTGAAGTGAGCCATGCTGGATCAAGATCAGTATGAAGACTGGTGGTCAACAAAGTTTGTCACTTCTCAATGTCCACAGTATTAAATGAAGAGGTTACAGTCTGGTTGTTTCAGTACTAAAAGTCATCAGCCTCAGCTTGCTCCCTGTAAATAAACGACAACAACAAAAACTACAACAATCGCAGTTTTTATCATGACAAAAACAACAACAGTACACTCTGTATAAACCATTTAAAATAAATACAATTTGGATATGAAATCATGTTGAATTTGGACGTATGGAAACTGACAGTTACTGTTAGATTCATGCAAAAGGAGGAAACTTGTCCATAATAACAAATTATTTACTGATTTAGATTCACTATCACAATGTCAAAGTCAAAGCATACGTGTGTGTGTGTGTGTGAGTTTGTGTCATGTGTGTGTGTGTGTGTGTGTGTGTGTGTGTGTGTGTGTGTGTGTGTGTGTGTGTGTGTGTGTGTGTGTGTGTGTGTGTGTGAGATGACAATAAGCTCCAAAACAGCTGAATCGATTTAGACAGGAGTTGCAGAGTATGTTCGTTGCTTTTCCAGTCGTGTCATAGGGTACTTTTGGATAACCAAACTTGAAAAAAAACGTCGAAAAACGTTACATATCCTTTGGCTCACGTATCCTTACTGTGTCGTCTATTTATTTACGTCAATGTCTTTTACTGCATCATATGAATTATGATGTTTGTGGTGTCATTGTCGAGTGCTAAGTAAGGGTCTGTCTATCTGTCTGTCCCTTTCTCTGGTGTGCCAAAGCGCGAGCGATTGTGTATATGTGTGTGCATTCATGTGTGTGCAGGCCTGCGCCCCTGTGTGTGATGTGTGTGTGTGAGCGCATGTTTGTGTGTGTGTGTGTGCGTGCGAGCGTGCAGGTGTTTGCATGTGTGTCACTGTGTGTGTGTGTGTGTGTGTGTGTGTGTGTGTGTGTGTGCATGTGTGTGTGTGTGTGTGTGTGTGCGTGCATGTGTGTTTGTGCGAGTGTTTGACATTTTTATGATTAAAAAAAGGAAATAATCATCCATCAGGGACGGTTACAGGAAATTACCGTCAAGTTTTTTGTCATGGGTACAGCTATAGTCGTTCATATTCATACTGCTGTTCCTGAACTTACTTTATCAAAATTAGCTGGGCTCTACTCTGTTTGTTATAAATCCTTACCCTTTGTTTGTATTTGAGACCTTCATTGGCACCCCCTTTTTTCTTGCTTGTGAATAAGCAGGGGTGATCACTCTTCTGCGGTCTGACTAATTACTGCGCGACCATGCGCGACTACGCTCGACCTCAAACTAAAGCATAAATAAATTACATAATAATATTTTTGTTGTTCTAGTATCTTCACAGTATTTTCTCACGTTGTACCAAGTTTAAGCCATAGAAAATGAACATAAAAGAGATGATGCATTTTTGAAGGGCTAGCGAGCGAAAGCACCGGATTTCTGTCACAACCGATCATGTCCGACTTGTTTTTAGAACATGAGCGACCTCAAACTACATGTAAACGCTTTAGTTTGAGGTCGCGCGGCGGGATCGTGCGTAGTCGCGCAGTTATTAGTCAGCTATGGATGTCTCTGTATTTGAATCTTATGATAAAGTTTTCTTGCAAAAGACATTGAGCATACTTCTTCTTCTTCAATGCTGACAAGATCTATGATAGTAGTCAAAGATTTATTTATTTTCCGGCTCGTTGCAGCATGGGTTCCTCTTTGTATCTGTAGGTGCACATTGAGATAAATACTGCTCCCTTCAAAATGGCGACGTACTTGGAAGCGGCGTGACATTGAACGCGAGCTGGAAGAAGTGTTGAACCTTTTGTGCGCACTGTAAACGGGTTTGCATTACATTCTGGCCTTACATTTTGTAAATCCAAAAACAAAGAGACTGCCAACGTTCCAAAATTCAGAATCAAAAAACAAGAAAGTCGAAATAGCTGTGAATGTATTGTTTTGTCAATAACAAACGTTCCAACAACCTACCTTTCTTATTTTTTATTCTTACATTTTGTAGTTATTTATTAGGCAGGAACTCTGGTATAACAATTAGTAGGTAATCTTGTACTTTAGCGTGTTAAATTCATAGCTCAGAATTCAGAGGCATTTAAGTCTCCAAATTTGTAGAACCTGTTCTTGTAATCATAACAAGTCATTTTAGATCCCTTTGAAGTTACGGAATGAACTCCGATGAACTGTACGAATGCATTTCGTTTACATGGGTCAAAGAAGGAATTATCCGTGTGAGTGGACAAGGGAGACAACTCTTTCGTGTAAATGATGTCCCATGGTTGACAACGTACGCCATTTTCGGTGCATTTTCGTCGATTGAACAACCAAATTAATTAATCATGCTTAAGTTTGGAGCTCAATCTGTCAATTAATTTCACGACAAATGTTATTTGGCTTGTTTACATGGACTTGTATCAAAAATAAGTAAAGAATGTCACTGGATTCTGAGCTATGAATTTAACACGCTAAAGTTCAAGATTACCAGTTAGTATTACTGTCATGGTCAGCCTATATTGAATACGTTGTGATGCAGCTGGCGCGAGCAGAAATTGGAAAACTTGGAAAAACAGGGAGATCTGTGTAATTACGCGTGTATGTAAGAGGCCAATAGCATGTTGAACTTTAGCGTGATAAATTCAGCTCAGAATCCAGTGGCATTCTTTTCTTATTTTTGATACAAGTCCCTGTAAACAAGCCAAAGGACATTTGTCGTGAAATTAATTATTAATTGACGGATAGTGCATACATTGTCAACCAAGGGACATCACGTACACGGATAATTCCTTCTTTGACGCATGTAAACGAAATGCATTATTTTGTACAGTTCATTCCGTGACATGAAAGGGATCTAAAATGACTTGTTCATGTTTTGCTTACAAGTGCAGGTTCTGCAAATTTTGAGGCTTATATGCCTCTAAATTATGAGCTATTAATTTATCACGCTAACGTTCAACATGCATTACCGCAAATCATCTGAGACAGTAGGCTGGCTTAGAAGTGAAAGCCTTTACTTTTATTCTGAAAGAGTCAAACCTGAGAAAGAACGCTTGAAACTAAAAGTAAAAGAGACATGCTGTAAAAACTGCCCTCCTACCCTCCCTAAAAAAGACGACCAACAACTACAACCCTAAACAAACACAAAATACATCTCAAGTGGGGAGTCAATTTTTAATCAGCTGCTTTAGAACTGAAAGAATGCCTGATTGATCATGATATAAACTGAAACACTGACAATCTTGTTTCAGACCTTTGCCAGTGAATGCGCAGCGTAAAGCATGAAGTGGACGGCAGTACTGTGTAAACGGAGCCTTGCTTTTGGATGGCGCAGTGCCTGGGGGAGCAAGAAACTGCAGTATCCTGACTACCCTCCACGCATACCCAAAGCACTTATCGACAAAGGTGACACACACACACACACACACACATACACATACACACACAGAATGGAGTCGGTAAATGTTAACATACCATTTAATGATTTATGGTACTTACCTAGAAAAAATCATGTAAATGATTGATAGCTACAATTTTTTTCTAATTCTCTACAGTTTATTTCTGCTCATTCCTCTTTTTGTGCTGCTGTTATCAAAGCGCAACATGTCATTTAAAAACAAAAATGAATGTGCTACTGTACATAAGACTGGGTGATGTTGTTATACTAGATCTTACAATAGGCCTTTCATGGCTTTGCTTAGCAGTCTAACAAGAGGTTGTTAACACGGCTTACCGTCTTGATGAGAACATCTCCCCCAAATGAACAGGCTTTTAGTTTTATAGATACAGTCGATCTTGTCTGTAACGCCTACCCAAAAGACAGACCATAGGTGGTCATTCGAGACAGCTGGTTGCGATGGAAAGGTGAATTGTATTGGAAAGAACCTCTTTGGGGATGTTTCGGGTGATGTGAATGGGCAGGTGGTGGTAATGAAGAGGTGGTCACCAGGGCAGGTTGTTCTGTATCAATGTGTGACCCATCAGGTGTGGAGTTTGTTGACCCACAAGAAGTGGTCACCAGGGCAGGTTGTACTGTATCAATGTGTGACCCATCAGGTGTGGAGTTTGTTGACCCACAAAAGGAGGAGGAGAGGGAAGTGTGGCGCCCGCCTGTAAATGACTCTCGTTTCTACGTGCCCCCCAAGAAACAGGAACTGTGGAATTATAATGAAGAACCAGCGTTTGTCTGCACACCCAGAATTTGTATTCATCAAGGTAAAGTAACTTTTCCTACAGTTGTCTCCCCTCCCACTTTGACCAAAGTAGATTGAATAGTATGAAGAACAAAATGCTTTTAAACTGCTGATATGCAGTTCAGCGTCATCTGTCAAAGCATGCACATTTGACAACTAGAAATACAAACTATTAAATGTGTGCACGGATTGCACCCCATATGATCATAGCAACACTTAGCATTTGCACTTTTTGTCAAGTATTGCGCACTGACAAAACAAGAGAAACATTCATGGGCTGTTTTTTTGACAAGTTGAAATTTACATTGATCACAAGCTTTTGTTAAAAATGAGCACTGTCTGTGGTTCAGTTCAGACAGCGTGTTTTCACATCCTGTTTTGTGTGAATATTTTGTGCATGATCAAATTTCAGTAAACATGACCTTTTGTCACAGTCTCCAATGCTTTTTTGCACTTGTTTTGCTTGTGACTCAGGTGTGAAGCAGGCTGCCAGTCTGGCCAAGGCGCAGGTGTTTGAAGGCTTGCCTCCCTCGGTCAACAGACTGGTGGACACGGTCGACATAGATGAAACCATTGTAAGTCAGTCTAATCCCCTTATCATTATTGGTGAGAGCATATCTTAGAGAGAACAAGAAAAGCAAAGAGAGAAGTTTGTTTGAGTACATTTTGTCTCACATTATGTACTCCAGTGAGTGTGATTGTCAGAGGGGAGTGTGGTTACAGCAAAGCACATTTGTGTCAAAAATGACACACTGCACAATATTTTGTTGAGAGATGATAGTTACATGCTTTTGTATGTTTGTACCATTGAGGAGAACGATATTGTTGGCTTTGGTACATCAACTTCTTTTGTATTGTAATGTTGAGTCAGTCCGTAATCGCGCTAGGTGTTCTGTTAACCAGTATTACCTCAAAATCAAGAACAAGATATGTTCCACAAAATATGGTCACTGAAATTGTCAGATGTAATCATGTGGGGAAAAACAGTGAAATGATGGAAATTTCAGGTAGACACAAACAGAGGGCAGCGCAAGAAATAATTTAAAATGCCTTATGTATACGTACTCTTCAAAAAAAGTTAAGGACTTGTGAAGAAAATGTATACACTTTTAAAACTGGGTAAAAATCAAGGATTTAGTATTTAATAGAAACTTGCCTTTGTTAGAATTGACTAAAGGACTGTGAGTGTTGTTATAGAAACATTTTTGGCAGAAAGTTTGACTGTTATTATGCCATGTGAAATGTGGACAGATTTGGCTGTTTTGGGGGGAACAGGGGTGGTTTTTAAAGTCTAATGGAATTGAGGAAGAACATGCCAGGGTCCTAGACATGAAACAGTGTTTGTGTTTAAAAGCAGACACGCTGACAAAATAATGCACTGTAGTAACATGCCTCCACAACAAAAACTGATACATTTTCTTGACTGGAACTTAACATTCTTTTTAAGAGCATGCATCTTCTTCTTTTTCTTCTTTTCGATCGCCGATCACACTTGGAGTCCAGATCTTGAGATATAATTAGTGGTCTTCTGCAGCGCAGCCACAGGCCCGTACAGTTTGTTGTGCAGGGACTCCAGCAATGGCCAGATTTCCTCTCTCAGCACCTGGTGGTTCCTGCAGTCTCGTAGGATGTGGGCCGTGTCCTGCTCTGCTTCTCCACAAGAATACATGGGGGAGGGCACAACATGCAGCTTCCCGTGGAGATGCTGGTTAAGTCTGTTGTGTCCCGTTTCTCGTCCCCTGGCTCCACAAGACGATATGAAGGGACCTCCAGTAGCTGAGGGTGGACTCCTTTGAGGCGCGGAGCCCGGCGCTGCACCTGCCTGGTGGATCCTCACAGGGCGAGCACCATTTCTGTCAATTCTGTCTCAGTCCAAGTGTCATAATGGCAGTTGATGCGTAGTGTTGTGGTTTGTTGGAGTGCGCCGTGCGGCCCAACACATACGTCTTCAGCACTCGAGGTTTCTGTCAGGGTTACCTCACCCTTAGCTCATGGCCCAAGGACCTGCCCTGTGAGCACAAGGTTGGTCCATATTAGTCTGGCCTCTACCTTTCGACCTGTCCAGCTTGGGAAGCCCTGCCAGGAGTTTACACTCCCGCTGGCATAGCTCTTAGGGTCACCGAGACACGCAAACCACCACACCACGTTAAGGAATGGACCATGTGGTGGTGAGCATGCATGATAATAAGTAACCTTTCTTGGTGTGTGATGTACTGGACGGTGTGTTATGTGTTCCTGTGGACAGGAGCTGGTGCTGCAGCGGTCCATCATGCAGGCGCAGTACTGGAACCCCACCAAAGAGAAGCTGCCAAAGAGAATCGACCCGCGCAAACCTGGCTGGAAGTTCCAAGCCAAATATGGCATTCCTGCAAAGTTGCAAGCGTGAGTCAAATCTCAATTTGTGTACAGTGAAACCCTCTTTTAATGACATCCGATACCTATACATGCACAGTCTGGCGCTGACCTTACCATTAATTTTCTTCTGCTGATAGGAAAAAGTCACTTTTTTCAAAATTCAGTTCCTGGGAGAAATGACAATGTTAGACTTTTTCCGCTTATGACATCAGATGTGAAACTTTTGAATGCAGAGTCAAGAAGAGAAGCCTCGGTTTGTCATTAAGACTCTGACAGTTTAACTCATTCGAGGCGCGTCGGAACTGGAATTCCGACATCTGTGTTTAGCGTTGGCTGCGTGCCGGCACTTGAGTTCCGACGGATATCACGAATTTTTAACGGTGTAAACGGTCCTGCTGACCAAGGGAAACAACCCCTGCAATGAACTTCTATCTGTCTACAGTGGTACCATTCACTGTAAACAGTTCCTTCCCTTAAATTGTTGGGATTAATAAAAATTTTGTTGACGGTGTGCGACCCACGTGTTTTGACTTTTCCAAGATGGCGGATCGTTCTGCTGAGACGTAGTAACTTGAAAAGAGTGCTAGAACGTGTTATTCAGTACGGTTCTGATCTTGACCTCAGTGATGATGATAGTGGAGATGATATTTTAGATTCTGGTGACGATTTTGTGCCAATGGACGATCATTTGGGTGATGATTCGGGCAATGCAAGTGTCGATCATGACATTGTGTATGATGAACCCATGACGTAGAAAGTTTTTTTGTTTTGCTTCAAATTGGATATTTTGCGTGGATATGAAGACAACAAAAGGTATGTACTTTCAAATGTTTCATATATTTTCTAAAAGAGTAAGTTTCAAACTTTGCAAAAACATAAGGTATGTAAGGTTATCTTGTGTTGTTGATTTTTAATATTTTTTTCAAAATGGCTCTAAATCGCGCGTTGGCAGGGAACACAGGGGAAATTTAGCTGCGCCTCGAATGAGTTAAGATTCCCTTTTATTTTGAAAACTCTTTTTTCATAACATCTGTAAATATACCTCCTTGTTAGTTTTAAGACCTGATTTTCTCAGATACTTTTGGGTCCTATATGGGGGGGGGTTACTGTAAATAGATTTTACTGTCATATGCATGTATGTAACTTTCTGTGGCACGAGCTTCTTGAAATTGAATGAGCAAGGCTCTCAGAGCAGATAAAGCAGTAAGGCCATCAGTAAAGATCTGTGAATAAATGGTCAGTAAAAATGTCAAAGTTGTACATTGGGCGGCCATGTTTGGGGATTATAATTAGTGTTCAAGTGGAAGTGTGATTATGGATTATAAACGCCAGTTTATGTTGAACCTGTGCTGATTTACAAAGGAGGGAAGCTATTGGTAAGTCATTCTGTGTGTGTGTGTGTGTGTGCGTACGTGTGTGGAGGGGATGGGTTGGGGGTGATATGGGGCTCTATTTTTTAGTGAATTAGTGGTACTGGTATATGCGTTGCTGATATTTTCATGGTTCAATATTATTATCAATACTTGACATTGTTGACTGATGACGTTGAGTGTTCTGCTTGGTTCAGGGGAATCTTGGCACGCAACCTGCTACGTCTGTGTCAGTCACAAGTGACCGCCTACCCCAGTCTGGCGGAACGACGACACATACACAGCCCTTACATCAATTCTCATTTTTTGTACAGAGGTGAGTTTCTTCCCTCTTTGCTTTATTGCCTGCGTACAAAGTCCTTTAGAACTGTCATACCTAATGCAGATAATTGATGTGTACCTCCTTTAAAGCGATACATTGTCCCTTGATTCTCACTGGTGAGTTTTAATGTTTCAGTGGAACCCCCATTTTAAGCCCCCCCCCCCCCCCCCAATTTATGACTCCCTCCCTTTTAAGACCCTGTTTTCTTAGACTTTCTGTTCATAACCTCTGTAAAATTACCTCCAATTTATGACTCCCTCCCTTTTAAGACCTGAGTTTCTCAGATTTGTGGAGGTCTTAAAAGGGGGGTTTCACTGTATTTCTGAAGAGAAATGGTTTGATTTGCTGTGTTTATGTCCACTGTAACAGATCATTTGTCCTCCAGTTGCCCATAGACAGCCAGTAGTAGTAATGAAACACACCAGTCCTTGGGCAGTGAGCAAAATGGATGAAGGTAGCAGCACTTGAGGTAATGTATGCATTCAAGAAGGAAAGGATGTGTGCTACCTTCCATATTTATTTTCTGGAGTAGCACCTAGGAGGTTATTATTTAATTTAACACTGGCGTTTATTTGAACAGGAGGTTACTATTTAATTTAACACTGTGGCGTTTATTTGAACAGGAGGTTATTATTTGATTTAACACTGGCGTTTATTTGAACAGGAGGTTATTATTTGATTTAACACTGTGGCGTTTATTTGAACAGATGAGCCGGTAGTGGTGCGTGGATTGGGTGAGTGGCTGATCACGTCTAACCAACCCCTGCCTCGCTTTGGTGACGAGGACACAGTGGATGCCAGCGTGAACCACGCTCTGCCTGACCTCTACCCCTTGCTGCCCACCATCGACCTCATCCAGGATCACAACTACACACTGGAACACAACTTGGGTCAGTCTCTCTCTCTCTCTCTTTCTCTCTCGTTCTCTCTCTCTTTCTTTCTCTCTCTTTCTTTCTCTCTCTCTCTTTCTCTCTTCTCTCTCTCTCTCTCTCTCTCTCTCTCTTTCTCTCTCTCTCTCTCTCTCTCTCTCTCTCTCTCTCTCTCTCTCTCTCTCTCTCTCTCTCTCTCTCTCTCTGTGTCAAGATTTAGCATGATGTATCATTAAAGCCTCAAATTAATTGGGCGAAGTTAACTTAGCGAAGCTGGATGCACAAAGCTTTGGTATTACATTTTCACTAAAAATACACTGCAAAGTCTTTAGGATGACCAAACACATTTATTGATTGACCTTTGATCTGAGTGAGTATTGCAAAATAATCTACTGACGGGGTTCATTAATTGGTGATTGGCAGGCATGAAAACAGACTGGAGTCACGGTCAACTGCACACGCTTCTGCTGACAGATGCCAACCACTACAAGACAGACCATCGCCTGGGGCGCGACATTCTCTTCTGTTTAGGTCACGCTGTCGCCCAGGCTAGACACAAATATGGGGTAAGTGGTGTGCCTGTGTATCTCAGTCAGTGACAAACGGTCGTGTTTTGATCACGCAAAAAATAATGCAGATGAAAAAGGATGTGAAAACTGACTGTTCACATGACTCAAAGAGGGAAGATTCAAAGTTCAGTCGATACATCAAACATTAAACTAAAGTATCATTGTAATGTATTATATGGTTTTGGGTCCCTTTCTTTCTTCCTTGATGGTGCAATGAGGGGAGGAGGGGGGAGGGGGGGGTGGCAGAAGGAGTAGTCAAAAGGAGTAGTCAAGGTCTGTTTTGTGCAACATTCACACTACTACCACTAAATGTTAACGATCATACGCTGTAGCTTTCAAACATTCAGTATTTTGTGGAAATTGAGCCAGCTGCTAAAGTGAGTCGAGTTTTCATTGTTTTAGTGTTGTAAGTTACCAGCAAGAAGTGGTTTGTTAGTAATGAAGTAATGCAATGCAGGAGCCGGGGGGGGGGGGGGGGGGGGGGAGGGAGATGGTAGCCTCTGTTGGTAGAGCACTGGATTTGTGATCCTAGAGTCTTGGGTTCGAATCCGGACCAAGACGGACACGGGTCAACTTTCAGACTCGGAAACGGTATTCATGTTCCACCCCTGTGTCACCTCGGTCATTCTGCCATAAGTGCAGATGGCTGATTTACACCTTAACACGCACACACCTAGGTAGCGTGACTTTGTTGCTGCTAGCTTTCCACTGGGAGGAAGCGACCCGAATTTCCCAGTGATGGGACAATAATGGTATTTACTTCTTCTTCGTTCATGGGCTGAAATTCCCACGTTCACTAATGTTTTTGCACGAGTGGATTTTTAAGTGTATGACCGTTTTTATCCCGCAATTCAGGCAACAAAATGGAGAGAAAAAATGTAATGCATGGTGTTTATCATCACAGGATGTGACAACACTACCAGAGCCAGTCTGCGTACAGAGCGTGTCCATGGACCACCAGACGCTCAACTTTGTGTGCTTCCAGCTCAACACGCTGGCCACAGACACCGACAACGGCGTCAAAAATCTCGTTTGGGTGGACGGGGGGAACAACTTGTACCACAAAATTCTGGGTCAGCCCTGGATGCCCAAAGCTATTCGCTTTGAGCGTCTGGAGGACTTTAATCCGACCGTCTTTCAAAAACTGATGGCTCTCTACCTGAATGGTGCCTCTGAACTGAAGAGTGTGAGATGACTTTGACTGTGAATTGTAGACGTTGTGGACACTGCCCACAAAGAGGTGTTTGCTGAGGGTGTGTGAGAAATGAGAACTAAGTAAGAATGAAATTGTACATGTGAATTGAGCTGAGTGACTGTTGTGACTGACTGTACTGTCGGATGAAGCAGACATGGGACTGGTCCGAATTTTATCGGAATTCCGATATTTTCCTTAGCTCACAGACCATTCTTGAGATCGATGCAAATTCGTTGAGAAAAAAAGGGGGGGGGGGGGGGGTGGTGGTGGTATGAACTGTTCAGCTGAAGCTGTCTGCGTCTGAAGTCAGTGCATTCGCACCCCAGCACTCACGTGAACCCATAGCAGTATCGCCTAGGCCTAATTATTCACCGATGGCGGTTTGCGGGTTGTTTTGATTGGCTGCCGATCTCCAAACGCCGAAGGTAAAAAAGGTAGCATCATGGCGTCTGGATTCCGTATTGTTTTGTCGGCTGTGGAAGCTCTTACGATCGACGACCAAAGTGTGAAAAACAAATGGAAAGCCAACTGGCTGTCAGAAGAAGTGACTGTCGTTATCAACAAGAAAGAAAGGCGCCAGCTCATTGGCGACAGTATCGCCAAGATATCCATTCCCGGTCAGACCGTGTGCACGTGGTGCGACAACGGCCATTGCGTGGTGAAATACGGACTTGGTGAAAAAAATGTGTTGGTTCTGAAAGTTTTCAAGTCAGTTTTGTGTGTGTGTGATTGTTATAAATTACACTTTTGTTTAAAATGCTAAAACATATTATTCTTGTGGTTTGTATAGCTTTTTAAAAAGGCATGATCTAATTTTTTGCTATCAGGAGAGGCCCCAAAATGGCCTTTATAATTCAAACATTCATTTTCCGTTGCCCCTGGACCCCGGCTTACTTTCCTACTTTTTGAACATTTGGTGGTCTCATGTCTGATGAAGGTGAGTAACGATAGTGACGATAGTGACACAGTAATGCCGAGTTCCTTGGAGGGGTAAATAGAAACAGCATTTGACCACCTGACCAAGGATACCCTGTCTGTGTCATCTTCTGTTTCAAATAAGTAAACACATGCACAAACACTCACACACCAGCACACAGACAGACACGCACGCCTGTATGTACGCATACACAAACACATGTAAGCACGCACACACACACACACACACACACACACCCACCCACACATTCATAGCCCTAGGTCTGTGAAAAGAAATGCTTGATGCTAAAGCAGTGCACCTGTTGGTTTGAGTGATTTAGTATCCACTTTATAACTGATGAGGATCACCCGTCGCGATATAACCTTCGTGGTTGAAAACGACGTTAAACACCAAATAAAGAAAGAAAGAATGAGGATCATGTACATGTATTATAAAAAGCTTTTAATAGACGCTTAGCAGGGAAAAATCTGAACAGAGTGCTGTTGTAAAAGTGAAGATGTGTGCTAGAGTTGTGATCATTTTAAAAAGGTGATGTTGAATGGCATGTGTGATAAGTGATGAATGTGGAGTGAATTGTGTGCATTAAAACATTTTGGAAATACCTGTCAAAGCTGAGTGTTATATTCATCTGTGCTGTGAAGACTTAAAAACAAGTCGCGTAAGGCGAAAATACAACATTTAGTCAAGCTGTCGAACTCACAGAATGAAACTGAACGCAATGCAATTTTTCAGCAAGACCGTATACTCGTAGCATCGTCAGTCCACCGCTCGTGGCAAAGGCAGTGAAATTGACAAGAATCAGGAACCAACAAGGAATAAGATGAAAGTGTTTTTAAATTGATTTAGAAAATTTAATTTTGATCATAATTTTTATATTTTTAATTTTCAGAGCTTGTTTTTAATCCAAATATAACATATTTATATGTTTTTGGAATCAGAAAATGATGAAAAATAAGATGAATGTAAATTTGGATCGTTTTATAAATTTTTTATTTTGTTTACAATTTTCAGATTTTTAATGACCAAAGTCATTAATTAATTTTTAAGCCACAAAGCTGAAATGCAATACCGAAGTCCGGCCTTCGTCGAAGATTGCTTGGCCAAAATTTCAATCAATTTGATTGAAAAATGAGGGTGTGACAGTGCCGCCTCAACTTTTACAAAAAGCCGGATATGACGTCATCAAAGGTATTTATCGAAAAAAAGAAAAAAACATCCGGGGATATTATTCCCAGAAACTCTCATGTAAAATTTCATAAAGATCGGTCCAGTAGTTTGGTCTGAATCGCTCTACACATACACACGCACAGACACACACACACACACACACACACACACACACACACACACCACGACCCTCCTCTCGATTCCCCCTCTGTGTTAAAACATTTAGTCAAAACTTGACTAAATGTAAAAAGGACTGTTTGTGTGTGTGTGTGACTCGGTGAGTGTGAATGTGTGTGTGTGTATGTGATTCTATTTTTTTGAAAATGATGTGCAATGATGTAGCAATAAATACTTGAAGCACTACACACTCCCAACTCTAGGGTGCATGCACACAACACACACATAGGAAAACACACACAGACATACACACGCATAAGAACACACATTGTGACATGGGTATACATGCGCATTTGAACACACACATCGTGACACGGACATACACACGAATATGAACACACATCGTGAAACTGGCAAATACACACATACAAACACACACACAGCATACCCACGCATACGAACACACACCGTGACACGGGGATACACACGCATACGAACACACACAAGAACACAACACACACAAGCATGGAGGAAAGTGATTTTTGGCTCACGTAAGTGTAGCCTATGCGATCGTAACTTTGTCTGTCTGTGCGTGCGTGCGTATGTGCGTATGTGCGTATGTGCGTGCGTGCGTGCGTGTGTATGTCTGTGATAGAAACTTTAACATTTCCGAGTCTATGGATTACGTCAGTCTCGGTCAAAAGTGTTCGACGTGTGTGATAGAAACTATTTGAAGACGTCACATTATGACGTAAGAGGGTTAGACGTCACGCAAAGGAATTACTGAAAGTCTCGGTCATTGTTATTGTGAGCGGGCCGAGACTACTTGGCAGATCCAGGGTCTCGCTTTCTTGCACAGTTTCACCTATGCTTACTGTGTGTGTGTGTGTGTGTGTGTGTGTGTGTGTGTGTGTGTGTGTGTGTGTGTATGTGTGACGGAGTGATTGAGTTTGTGTTACTGTTTGTCGATTTCTTACGTGAGCCTTGAAGGCTTCGCCTCTTGTTTGTTTATAACATCAGTTGTGATTCTTTACACCACATGTTGCTGGAACAAGCCACAGCTCCAAAACTGCCATGTACGTTCTCGTATGTTTCCATAGCAGTAATATTATCAACGACTATATTTTTAACTAAAACGAAACATTGTATTTGATACATCTACACCTGCTGGTAACATAGAAGTGAACATCAGGGTTGCACTAGAGTTGCACCATTACAACGAGGCGGATACATCAGCCTAGTCATACTGAAAAGAACTCAAAGAAGTTAGAACCATGACCGAAGGACTCATGAATGGTATCAACCTTGCAGTATATCTGGTAGCACTACAATTGGGATTTCAATATGGAATCGGCCTTTCTGTGAATGGGTGAATTCCTGCCCGCTTCACTGCTGCAGGAGGTTTGCCAAGTTTGGTTCTAACATTGCACGTTAGTTCTGCTTTGATATTGAATACCTCAATGAGAGTTCGGGTTGCTTTTGTGGACATACAACATTTTCTGTAAGCTGAAGAAATGTGCAACCTTTGCATACTACCTTCTTTCGTCGTGCCTGTGACTAGACAGTGAAAGAAAAGAAAAACGTGCGTTGTAGCCACTACTTGTAAATTACTGAATGCACTTTGTTACGTTAAATGTGAATCATTTGGTACATTCTCATTGTATAAACTGTGTCTACACATCTTAAAAAGAAGAAAAAGACAAGACCGAAGCCCAAGGGAACGGGAAAAGTTTACATTATAATATTTGCATTCTTAAATTATTTCCTACGGTTAACTGCGTTTGCCCCCCCCCCCCCCCCCAGATGTTTCTGTGTCTATGCTACCGCTTTAAAGTTTTGGCTCAAGCAGTATTGAAATCAACGTGGACAAACATGTTCAGCTTTATTGTCAGTGTGACGCCCACACATGAGAGATGTTCACATAGACGATAAAAGCGTTCCATGAATTTCACCCATATGGAAAGCACCTTTCAAAATAGGGCGTTCTCCATATAAGTTCTGAGAACATAATTATTAGCTGACGAAAGGGGGTTGAAACTGTCTTTATGAATCATCATGTGGTTTGGAAAATTTGGAATCGATTTGTAGCCTGGAAATAAAGTTGTATAACCTTCTGTCCCGACTGTCAGTTGTTTGTTTGTTGCTTTTAAGGCCATAGATGGCACGGAATTTTGGTCCAAAAACGTGTTTTCGGTTCTCAGCATTTTTAGTAGTTACTTTGAACACCCGGCATAGAATCATTGTGCAATGTAATTTTGCAATTGTCAACCTCTTTCTTGCAATAAAATGATCATGTTCAAAGTATTTTTTATTGACGTTGGACAGCTTTTTGAAAACTTTTGACGCTGTTTTCTCAGAATCGTATTTTGCGCATCAGTGGGATATATTCCTCTTCTAGACTAACCGTCCAATCTTCTTGTTCTTTTTTGTACTTTGACCAGAAACGGTGTCTGAGCAGTAACAGAGAGACCTTTTAAGAATTACTCAGAAATGATTTTAGAAATTATACCAAAGTACAAAAACTTGCTTTTTTCTGAAATTTATTTTGTGCTTATGATGTCTACCAAGAAAATAACATTAGTTTATAAATTTGAAGACGTTGCTCTGTTGTTGCATCTAGGGACCTTTTAGAGTAAAATAAAACATACTGCAAAGTTCTATCTTCTTTTTTCTGGAAGATGATAATCTGTCCACAAAACTTCATGTTTTAACAAAAGCGTTGCCAAAAACGTCCATTTTGACGCATTATACATTCAAATGTCGCTTGAAGGACAAACAACACCTTTTTTCTGAGGATTTGCATTAAGAAAACCTTGAAACAAAACTTGGTAAGCTTGCCAAAGAAAGAAAACTTAATTCCCGTGCCATCTGTGCACTTACACGTACCCGCGCGGACCACTTGGTACAGAGAAGGCGACTGTCATCCAAATAGGAAGATTACGTGCATAGGCAGCCGTACTCAGGAGGAGTTTGTTTTTTGAAGGAGAGGAGCTGTGCTGGAGCACGTTGCGATGACTATTCTACTGCAGACGTAGTTTAAGTTCTGTTGTTGCCATGACGACATAGGTGAGAGGCAGTGCATTTACAGTGTCAGGTCACATATAAATAGCATTGCCTATCACAAACGTCGCTGATAACATTCGACGAAGACGGTGATGACAACGAAAACGACGGATCATCAGATGTGGAGAAAGAGAACAACAGTGAACGAGAGAACACGAATCAAATATAATACACTATGCCATTGATGAATAATTATGAATAAAATGTTTAAACCAAAAGCCATTGGTAACTGTCGTGGGTGCATGTGGAGAGTGCCGTGGTAATTGCCGGGCCGCTGAAGTTGTGACCAAGGTGACTTTGCGAATGGCTTACAAAAGGCGGACCAACACAACGCCTTATGTAAGACATCCGCGAAGACACAGATGGTGTGACGAATCTCTTCTCAGGCAACCAAGCAAGTGTTGTCATCAGTCTCCTTATTGCACTTCTTATCACTTTCGTCACACAAAGATCTTTTTCAGGTTTTTCCTTGCTCTCAGTTGACACGGCGTTTCACATCTAGGAGCCATTTATCTGTGTAGCACATCGACTGCGTCCGGTCATGTGTGTGTGTGTGTGTGTGTGTGTGTTTCTCTGTCAGTCTGTGTAAGTATCTCTGTCAGTCTGTGTCAGTATCTCTGTCAGTCTGTGTCAGTATCTCTGTCAGTCTGTGTCAGTATCTCTGTCAGTCTGTGTCAGTATCCCTGTCAGTCTGTGTCAGTATCTCTGTCAGTCTGTGTCAGTATCTCTGTCAGTCTGTGTCAGTATCTCTGTCAGTCTGTGTCAGTATCTCTGTCAGTCTGTGTCAGTATCCCTGTCTGTCTGTGTCAGTATCTCTGTCAGTCTGTGTCAGTATCTCTGTCTGTCTGTAGTAAGTATCTCTGTCAGTCTGTGTCAGTATCTCTGTCTGTCTGTGTCAGTATCTCTGTCAGTCTGTGTCAGTATCTCTGTCAGTCTGTGTCAGTATCTCTGTCAGTCTGTGTCAGTATCCCTGTCAGTCTGTGTCAGTATCTCTGTCAGTCTGTGTCAGTATCCCTGTCTGTCTGTGTCAGTATCTCTGTCAGTCTGTGTAAGTATCTCTGTCAGTCTGTGTCAGTATCTCTGTCAGTCTGTGTCAGTATCTCTGTCAGTCTGTGTCAGTATCTCTGTCAGTCTGTGTCAGTATCCCTGTCAGTCTGTGTCAGTATCCCTGTCTGTCTGTGTGCCCCTATCAGTCTGTGTGTCTCTGTCTGTGCCTGTCCGAGGCTGTCTGAGTCCGAGAGCGTGTTTGACTGTCTGGAGTGAAGCGGACACATTTTAAACTTTTGAATTTCAAAAGAACTACAAACCCTCACGTAAGCATTCAATCCTTCTTCGGAAAACGGGCCCTTTTAATCAGAAATCACCAGAAATCACATTTATTTTATTTATATGAAGTCTTATATTGAAAAGTCTAGTAACTTTCAGGTTCAAGCAACGGTGAAAGTATTCATCAAAGCAAAGAATGAAACATAATGGGCTACATTCAGCTAGCTACTTTCTATACATTAAAAAAGGCGTTGGCTACACACGTAAGTGAATGACGCAAAGCCCCATTGACCGACAACAAATATTGCTGATGAAACGGTTCCAAGAAAAATATCCAGGAGGTGCAAAAAGTCTGTCCAAAATTGGTCGTCTTTGGTCTCAGTTCTGCAACCATACCAAGCACGAAATACTCGGAAGAACCTCTTGAACTTGAGCCACACCTAAAATGATCGAACGTTGAAAATGATGTCGACTTTGAGTCATCCAGACTAGGAAGATGAAACGTGACTCTTGGGTGTCTGATCTACGAATCCTTGGAGCAGTAAGCACGCAATATAGGTGTCTGGCAGTACTAACTTACCTGCAGTAAGCTTGCACCACGGCCAGTCACTGCATGCATATCTGATATGCAATCAAGCATGAAGAAAGTGCGCTTCGTATTTTAGTCACCACCCTCTTCTACCAGAAGATCTTCCTTTCTGAAGCTGTTCTGTTACAAAGCGTCAGTCATCGGGTTTGTTCCTAGTGTCTAACTTCATCGTGATCTCCAACCCTCATACCCCCTCCTCTCCTACCTCTTCCCCGCTGTAGAGATATTGCCTGGTCTTCACCCGCCTTGTACAGTACAGTGACGGCCGAGTGGTAACGCACTTGCGCTCCCGAAGCGAGAGGTTGCGAGTTCGACCCTGGGTCAGGGCGTTAGCAATTTTCTCCCCCCTTTCCTAACCTAGGTGGTGGGTTCAAGTGCTAGTCTTTCGGATGAGACAAAAAACCGAGGTCCCTTCGTGTACACTACATTGGGGTGTGCACGTTAAAGATCCCACGATTGACAAAAGGGTCTTTCCTGGCAAAAATGTATCCAAAATACCCGTGTGACTTGGAATAATAGGCCGTGAAAAGTAGGATATGCGCCGAAATGGCTGCGATCTGCTGGTCGATGTGAATGCGTGATGTATTGTGTAAAAAATTCCATCTCACTCGGCATAAATAGATCCCTGCGCCTTGAGTCCGAGTCTGGAGATACGCGCGCGATATAAGACTTCATATATAACATTTCTGCTGTGTATACCTTGGCCCTGATTGACGAAATAACTTGTACGGATAAAAGCAACAACAAAAATGGAACAAAAGACACTCATGAAATAAAAAGTAATAACAAAAACTCCACGTCCATGGTCTCTGTTGGCGGCTTCAGTTCTGTCGATGGAAAAAGGATAGCATGCACACACATGTACATAGACATAGAACACTTTATTATATCAACGAGGAGAAACTCAGGTGTGGTGTATCAGTACAGCATTACAATAAACAACATAAAACGTAAGAATATAAATAAAATATCGAGACGCAAATAACGGTCCACTCATAATAGTCAAGATTAGGACGACAAAATCAAAACAAATCTCTCTCTCTCTCTCTCTCTCTCTCTCTCTCTCTCTCTCTCTCTCTCTCTCTCTCACACACACAGACACGCACACGCACACACACACACACACACACACACACACACACACACACATGGACGAAGTTGAGGGCCAACTCGCACGCACAGCCATTTGTGGGTACCCATCATATCAACATGACACTTGGTGCTGGTGAATGTGGTCGCCACTAATGGCAAGAAATAATTTCAAACGTTTCAGCGCAAACAAGACAAGCAGTGCATCTTCGAGGAAGATAGATAAATGGATCCAGCTTTCAAACATCAGTAACACAACCCTAGACATACAGACAGGGCAATAAAGGTAACAAAGAACCCAGCCAGCCATCGACCCAGCTGAACATAATTAATTAATAGACACACAAATTAGTAAATGAATAAAAAATTAAAAAAAACAAGAAAGGCAGGTTGTTGGAACGTTTGTTATTGACAAAACAATACGTTACATTCACAAATATGTTTTTGTCAATAACAAACGTTCCAACAATCTACCTTTCTTGTTTTTTGATTCTGAATTTTGGAACGTTGGCAATGTCTTTATTTTTGGATTTAGTAAACGAACAGTTAGATTAATGGAAAATGATACACTTTGCATTATTTCAACATTCATGCGAGAAACCAAAAAAAAACCACCACAAAAAACAAAACAACAACAACAAAACAAACAAACAAACAAATAGAAGCAACAAGCAAGAACAACAAGGCTTCAGAGCAAGGTCAATTACCTCGGAAGATGGTACATGTATGTGTAAAATAAGAAACATGAAATACCATACTGTATAAAATATAAGATAAACTAAGTAAATTGGATAAAGTACTTTACATGAAATGAAATAGTTTTTGAAATCCGTGTTTACCAAAAGTGGACATATTCTCTATATTATTGTCTTCTTGCACTGGTGGAACAAAAGTCAGATCGGAAAAATGGGTGTTCAGGGGGAAATCCACACTTGAAAAGACCTGCCCCAAGTCTTCCCCCATTCAACGTTTGTATCCAAGTTAACATGTCCGACTGATAAATTAAAATAAAGTAATTTGGAACATCAAAATCATCTATAGTAAAAAATATAAAAAAATCAACACGAACAGACAACCTTCGTCAAATGACTATTTCACTTCTCACAATGGTAGGTGGTAAGTGACCTTTATGTGATCGATACATTGCATGAAAGAAAACGAAGACATGCTATCACAAAATAATAGAGTGAACATGATCTCCTTTTGTTCAGCAATTGATATTTCATACACATTGCAGACCCACACAATCGGCTTGAGCAACTTACTTTCTCGGGAAGGAGCAGGTATAAAGTCACTGTAGGGCCGCGTGGGGCGTTTCATCGCACACACTTAAGTCAGCCACTCCTCTCGTTTTTTGTCCCTATTTCTTTTTCTGCTGTGGCGTTGTTATGATTGGTCTTGCATATATTTATTTATTTATTCATTCATGTATGTCTTCTTTTTTTCTTCTTCTTACTTTTTTTTCTTTATTCTGTGTTTTATCTATGTATTAATTAATTTATTTATAAAATTTATGTATTTATCTATATCTGTATTGATTTATTTATGTATATGTTAATTTATTTGTCTATTTCTTTCTTTCTTTATTTACATTTTAGTATATTTCTTCTTTTTCTTCATCTTCTTTTTTTGTATTGTTTTATATTTTCGACAGTTTTCAGTATCTTTTCAGTACTAATATATATCATTGATGCATTTCCCTTGGCAATTATTTATTTTTAGGTAACTTGTTGAAGTCGAACTTTCTGTCCGTTTGACCAATAATGCGAGAGTGAACGAGATATCACACTCTTGCATCAGTAGAAATAGAAATCTCGTGACTGCTACCTATGATCTGATCGCTTAAAGTCCATTTTCTTTGATTTTTTTCTGTTCAAAACAATCAAACAAGCTAACAAACAAACACAAACTTATAAAATATCTTTTTTATATAAGAATTATAAAAAATGAAAATGTAATTACAGATGTGCTAACTTTCGCAGTGTCTGACACGTTAAAAATTCATTCTTAATGAGCGTACGCTCGAACATGTGATGATACTTACTTCAGGTGACACAGGAATCAACGCTCCGTAACATCGTGGGTTTCTGCTCTTTTCTTCTTTTTCTCGTTGTTGATGTTGTCGTCCGGTCTCATCTTCTTTCCTCTGTTCTTATTCTATTCTTCTATATCATACTTTTGCTCCATTCTTGCATTTCTATTCGTCATGAAGTTTTGTGGCTGTACGCACTGTCTCAGTATTACATCCTAACTTTGTCGCTATTCTTCCGTGAGAGAGAACAGATAAAGCGGAGTTCATCTCGTTGTCTCGCCTGCTGTTGTTTCGCTTCCCTTCAGCCTTTTTCTCATCATTTAGAAAATACCTTCAACGTCAGTTAAACTTGTCCTTCTGTCCTGAATTTAAAACTTCTCTTCTCAGTTCTTCTGTGCCTTTTCCCGCTGTGTCCTTGCCACTGTCACACCTCCCAGGCTTCTCGCCCTACCTGTCGCCACCCTTCACTGGTCGGAACTGATCGCGGATCACCAAAGAGATCGATATTTATCGACGCTGATCAATCAGGTACGCGGCTTGGATCAATATAATAAGAAATGAGTGTTTCGCGGAAAGCGCCCATACAACTCAATTGCTAAAAATACATCTTATGCATTGTATGTAAGCTTACGTCGTACAAAGAGATTACAGCTAGAGATCTATTTGTTTACGGGTGTCTACTCATCTGAAAAAGCTAAGGAGGTATGTCAATAGCGTAACGCATCGCGCTATATATGAAAGCGATATGAGTGACTTATACCGCGGATAAGTAGCGATGGCACTTAACATTGCTAGCAGACGGCTGTACCTTGTCTTTGTCCGCTAACCATTTACCCCCTTCCTGCAGGAAGCTGTCATAAAGCTGTCACAATTACATTTTCACAAGTACAACTGACTAAATACCATAGTTGCTCGTTGTTGCTACACCATACTTTCTTTTCTTTATACACATTCCATCGTGTGTGTGTGTGTGTGTGTGTGTGTGTGTGTGTGTGTGTGTGTGTGTGTGTGTGTGTGTGTGTGTGTGTGTGTGTGTTCGTCTGTCCGCGCTGTGCGTGTCTCTGTCTGTCTATCGGTCTATTTATCTATGTGCGTGTCTGTCTCTTTGTCTGTGTGCATTTTCTGTGTGTGCCTTCTTGCTGGTGATGATACATTTCGTGCAGTGTATATTGCTGCTGCTGTAGGTCATGTTTAACTTATCTGTTGTCAGTGAATTGGTCGAGTTATGCTGAAATGTGTAGCGACTCCGCGAAGTCGTGTTTTGACTTATTAGTCAGCGACGTTTTGCAAGACCTTTGTGTGCTATAACGCACTAGCTGAATTCTTAGCTAAACATGTCTTGCAAAGGGCGGGACAACTGATTTAACCGTTTCCATGAAAGTATCTCTGCTCTTTCCTGTAAAGGCTCTTTTTTGTTTTTTAAATGTAATCACACGCTTAATTGTTATATGTTATGTTAGCATGCACTGTGTTTTGGGACTAACACAAGTTGTCTTCATCGAACCCCGTTTACAGGGACAAAAAGCCTCCCGTAAACCATCACATATACTGTCAGGATTTTACACACAGTACAAACACCCTTTCATTTACACACTCACCGCTTTTGAACATCCTAAAGAAATTATTTTTGCGTGGTTTATCTTACCCCTGAGCCATCGCGAACCCGTGTGATCCAGTTTCCTTTTTATATTTAGTCAAGTTTTGACTAAATATTTTAACGTAGAGGGGGGAATCGAGACGAGGGTCGTGGTGTATGTGTGTGTGTGTGTGTGTGTGTGTGTGTGTGTGTGTGTGTGTCTGTCTGTCTGTGTGTGTGTGTAGAGCGATTCAGACCAAACTACTGGACCGATCTTTATGAAATTTTACATGAGAGTTCCTGGGATTGATATCCCCGAACGTTTTTTTCATTTTTTTGATAAATGTCTTTGATGACGTCATATCCGGCTTTTCGTGAAAGTTGAGGCGGCACTGTCACGCTCTCATTTTTCAACCAAATTGGTTGAAATTTTGGTCAAGTAATCTTCGACGAAGCCCGGACTTCGGTATTGCATGTCAGCTTGGTGGCTTAAAAATTAATTAATGACTTTGGTCATTAAAAATCGGAAAATTGTAAAAAAAAATAAAAATTTATAAAACGATCCAAATTTACGTTCATCTTATTCTCCATCATTTTCTGATTCCAAAAACATATAAATATGTTATATTTGGATTAACAACAAGCTCTGAAAATTAAATATATAAAAATTATTATCAAAATTAAATTGTCGAAATCAATTTAAAAACACTTTCATCTTATTCCTTGTCGGTTCCTGATTCCAAAAACATAATTATAGATATGATATGTTTGGATTAAAAACACGCTCAGAAAGTTAAAACAAAGAGAGGTACAGAAAAGCGTGCTATCCTTCTTAGCGCAACTACTACCCCGCTCTTCTTGTCAATTTCACTGCCTTTGCCATGAGCGGTGGACTGACGATGCTACGAGTATACGGTCTTGCTGAAAAATGGCATTGCGTTCAGTTTCATTCTGTGAGTTCGACAGCTACTTGACTAAATGTTGTATTTTCGCCTTACGCGACTTGTTTCACAATATAGTCGTCAGTCTGTGATTCCAATGCGACTCGCTGTAAGCTTATCTGCAATAGCACGTTATTGTATACCTCTGAATCTAAACGCAACAAACGGCTGCGATTCCCACGAACTAGAGCGATGGAAGTTGATTGTTCAGAGGAACGGGCGGCGTTAGGCACAACCGTCGTCTGCTACGAAAAAGACGGTTTTGCGTGACACGGGCTTTTCTTTTTTGAAACTTTCAAAACTTCGAATTGTACTGATCTCGTCTTGATGAAAAAAGAATTCTTTTATGATTTAAGAATGTTTGTGTAACAAGCTGTCAACTGGGTGGCCGAGTGGTAACGCACTTGCTCTCGGAAGCGAGAGGTTGCGAGTTCGACCCTGGGTCAGGGCGTTAGCAATTTTCTCCCCCCCCCCTTTCCTAACCTAGGTGGTGGGTTCAAGTGCTAGTCTTTCGGATGAGACGAAAAACCGAGGTCCCTTCGTGTACACTACATTGGGGTGTGCACGTTAAAGATGCCACGATTGACAAAAGGGTCTTTCCTGGCAAAATTGTATAGGCATAGATAAAAATGTCCACCAAAATACCCGTGTGACTTGGAATAATAGGCCGTGAAAAGTAGGATATGCGCCGAAATGGCTGCGATCTGCTGGCCGATGTGAAAGCGTGATGTATTGTGTAAAAAAATTCCATCTCACACGGCATAAATAAATCCCTGCGCCTTGAATATGTGCGCGATATAAATAGCATAAAAATAAAAAATAAAAATAAAAATAAATCCCTGCGCTTAGAACTGTACCCACGGAATACGCGCGATATAAGCCTCATATTGATTGATTGATTGAATTTATTATCTAGATTTTAAAAGTTAGTTCTAGCTCCAAAACGAGGCGCCTGATTTGCCGATCAAGACGGTCCACAAAAATAAATTCTTTGAAAACTGCTCGCTCTTTACTTAGGGCACCTAGGATGTTCTCAAGCAGTGAGTGTTTAAACGAAAGGGTGTTTGTACTGTGTGTAAAAGCCTGACAGTATCTGTGATGGTTTACGGGAGGCTTACTGTGCCTTTAAGTCTCAAGGAAAGGACATTGCAGCATTGCGACATTGAGAAGAACGCATGGAAGAGAAATGATGTAAGCTTCTTAAAATCCAGAATTGTTTTAGTAAGCGCCATATTCTCTATTGCTGCTGTTGCAGATGTTGTTCAGTGTTTTTGTTGTTGTTTTCGTATTTGTTGCTGCTGCTGCTTCTGCTGCTGCTGTTCTTGTTGTTTGTCGTGCACAATATCTGTAAATAATAAGTCCGCCTCTTTCAGCCTGAGGTCCAGCAGACGTTTGCAAGCGTGATGTCAAGTGACACGAGTGCACGAGACGCCAACCACAGCTTGCCGAGGTGCACGAGGTCCGCGATGAAGTCAGCACGCCTTCCACGTCATTCCCACGTGAGGAAGAAACTGCAGCTGACATAAGCAGATTGATGAAATTGATCCAGACTCACTCAGTGTCAAAAGCTTTCAGATTGCATAATGCTGTGGTAATGCCGTGTTGAGTTTCCAACTTTTTTTCAGAAATGCTCGCTTGTGAAAGTCAGCAATGTCTGTATAAGCTTCAAACAATGGATCTTCTTCTGCTCTCTACTAGATTTCGACAAAGCAGCTTCGTGAACATCAGATTTCGCGCGAGACTTAAACATTCTTCAAGTCTACTTTGCAGATATTAATGAGTATTCAGCCTTCCCTCAATGTCTATCTTCCTTGACTCTCTCTCTCTCTCTCTCTCTCTCTCTCTCTCTCTCTCTCTCTCTCTGTCTGTCTGTCTGTCTGTCTGTCTGTCTCTCTCTCTCTCTCTCTCTCTCTCTCTCTCTCTCTCTCTCTCTCCTTCTCTCTCAATCTCTTTCTCCTTCTCTCTCAATCTCTCTCCCTCTCTCCCTCTGTTACAAGTTTGTGTGACATTTAAAAAAGCATTTGTCAACGCAATATAGACTGAACATAGTGTCAGTGACTTACATTTGGAATAACAGAAGTCGAGGACAGGCGCACGGAGACGCGGCACACAGGGCTTACATCATTGACAATTTCTTTTCATATCACAAAAGCAAACCTCCAAATTTCCTTCACACACGCTTCAAAAATCAGTCAATACATAGTACACATAACCTTTAACATTGCAGGCCAGACAACTCCCACACACGGTTTTTCCTGGCCAAGGAGTTGTCCTTAATCTTATTGTACTGCCGATACGGTGCGACACGCATTGATATGTTGTCTTGAGAAAATGTATAGACTTCTTTACACCGTCTAGTCATGGAGACTAAGTACTTCCCTGTGACCTATACAGATCGATCGATATATATTAAGTCAGTGTATTGCAGTGTCAGCACATTCTTCGCAAGCTCAGGGCCTTTCAATGACTTGCAATAGAAAAAAGGGATAGGCTTCTGTGAGGCGTTTTCAGTCATGGTATTTTGACTGTCGCTTTCATTAAAACAGGTCTAAATCGTTTATATATTCATTTAAATCAACAATACAGAAACGGCAACAAGCTTACTATACTAAGTGCATAATAAAAGAAAGTGCTGTGTGTGTGTGTGTGTGTGTGTGTGTGTGTGTGTGTGTGTGTGTGTGTGTGTGTGTGTGCACGGTGAAATTAGGTATTATTAAAAACAAAAACAACCCGCCTTATCCAATACACCCCCGTACGAATAGCTTCCCTTATGCTGCTCACTACCACAGCACCAACATGCACACTTCGACACTGACATGACCACTGACTCTCACTCTGGCACCACAAATCCCACCCTAGCATATCGTCTCGCTTCTCTTCTCTTGATGTCTCCACGTTTACTCTGGCATCCGGCCTCGCACCATCTCACCCCGGCTCCTACCCTAGCATTCTCCAACCGTTGTCACTCTGACACAATCATTCTCACACTGACACCTGTCTGAGTGTATCATCCTCATTATCACACTTGCACGACTCTCCCTCTGGCAGCACCATTCAGTCTCACTTTGACCCCACACATTTCTGGCACATTCACTCTGGCAACTGAACTCGGCCCATCATTCTCTGGCATTCGTCTACTACCATTTTTTGGCATTGGTCTGGTACGGTCCTGGATCCACCATTCTCACTCTGACACACACACTCACACACACACACAGGCTCACATACACAAACACACCACACACACACACCACTCACACATGTATACCACTCACACGCACCACTCACACGCACCACTCACACACCACTCACACACACCACTGACTCACACACACCACACACACACACCACACACACACACACACACCACACTGTGACACACACCACACACGCACCACTCACACACTGTGACACACACCACACTACACGGGCACCCATTGCACTTCGCTCATAGCGGTTACAAAGTATGTTTGAATACAGACTGGACAGCCGTGTGAGAAGGTATGGTGCGCCAAATTGATATTACTATCGTTAACAGTTATAAAGGGTTTTGAAACTATCGTTAACTGATATATAGAGTTTCGAAACTATCGTTATCTGTTAAATAGAGTTTCGAAACTATCGTTAACTGTTATTTAGAGTTATATCAATAGCGCGTTTGTGCGCGCTATTGCTAAAACTATGAATAACAGATAACGAGGGTTTCGCAAAACGGCGGCATGGTGCGCGCAAGTGATATTACTATCGTTAACTGTTATATAGAGTTTCTAAAAATAGCGAAGGCGTGGTCGGATGTTTCGATGCCGGCAAAATGGCTGCTGAACGTTTCGTTCGAGCGAATTTGCACTAAATGAATACAACATTTAGTAGATCATATTCAACTAACTGTCGTCTGATAAGTCCATTTCGCTGCTTCGTTTAATCAAGTAATCAAATCTTCGTTACAGCTAGCACGCTTCCTGTTTTCACAGAAATATTGGTCAGTGTCAGCTTGACCCGTTCTCGCTGCCGCGCTGTGTCAGTGCGGGTCAGTTTGTACACATACGGCTGGCATGCATGCAGTGGGCAACGGTCAGTGTCAGGTTGACCCGTCCAGTACCCAAAACACGATGCGATAGCATGCAGTGTTTTCCAAAACGCGTCGTGGGGGATGTCACTCGGGAAACACGTTGTTTTGTGTTTGTTTTGAAAAATACCCACTGTTTTGTGTAGTGCGTCTGTCATGGTCTTGTCCGCGAATATTCAGTAGGCCTACCGTCTTCAAACCGCACACGTGGAAAACGGTACGGTGAAAGTACAAAAGGGCCTAAAGCTAATATTAAACAAACTCAACAATGATTTGATTTTTTTTTTTTTTGCCCAATCACTGAGAGGTACTTCAACTTAATCTGCCTCACATTTGGAGAGCAACAGCCCAACCAAGGGCAATATATACAAGGAACTTAGTCGATAAATATCGACAGGGGGCGGACAAATGGTTTACATGTGAAATGTGTGTATATGGGTGTGGTTCTGAAATAAACAAACCATGTGAACCCCCCCCCCCCATCCCACCGCTCGCGGGCTGAACGACTGACGTCACATGTCGCTTCGGTCTTTTCCTGAGAAGAACACCGCGTGTACATAATACACAATTCGATCGCGTAGCACTGCCAATGCACATTTTCGCAACGAAAACCGTGCTACTGTTTCTTGTGTGTTAAATCTGAAAGCAATATAAGTGAACGAACAATTGAAAACTGATATCACGTTACTAAACTCCCAAAAGTAATAAATTACTTCTGACTGCGGTACACAATACGGCAGTCACCTCTGCGAATGCTGTCGAAGAATCTAACCGAAAGTAAACATTCTGGGAATCTACGCGCATCGGCCTTGACGCAAGTTCAATACTTAGCCAATGAGCGCGCCGCGGCGAAGTTGGCCGCTGTAAGTCTCGCAGCGCTGGCTGGCTGAGCGAGTTGCGTGTCCATCCTTTTTTGGTCCAAGCCGCACCGTAGACCAGATTAGTAGGTGCTTGATTTTGGTATTTTGATTTTACATAACATTAAACCTTTCTTGGGGTTCATGGTCATGGCAACAGCCATAATAATATTATATCATGTATAATATTACATTTCAGCATATTTGAATTACATGTCATCATACCAAACTGTCATACATTTTTATTCCTACATCATTCTGATTGATCACAACCAAACCTACTATCAGTGGACACATCCAAATGTAAGCGCCTGTTCTTGACAACTTTTAATCGATCTAAAAATAGCAACTTGCTGGGCCCTCTGCCGCCAACAGACACTGTTTGGCCTGTAGGTAAAATGTACAATGTATTTTCTGATTTGTGCACAAAAGCTTTATTTCTTTTTTCTTTTTTTTAACATAACAATGTTTAATGTCACTGTATGTTTAAAAGACCATGGTCATATTTGTAAAAAAAATGTTAAATTAGAAAATAAATAACATTTTGGTTCATGATTTTTCCTACACCTGTGCTAAAAATAAGAAATAAAAATGTCGGGTATATAAGTCTCTCAAATACAGCTAGGTATGAATGGCTCGGTTTGAGTTTGTTGCAGTTGACCCTGCACAATGCGACATATCATGTTTTTGTTGAACAATTTTGACGTCACCCCTCCCATAGGGTGACGTATTTCACAACTTCCTGTGTTACACAAACTCTGTGATGACCAATTTTGACGTCACCCCTCCCATAGGGTGACGGATTTCACAACTTTCTACAGATGAACAATGTTGCCTTCACCCCTCCCTTCCTGTGTACACAAACTGATGACGTATTTCACAACAAAATGGCGCTGCCCATGGTCAACCTCGAAACTATCCGTATAGAATGGGGGCGTCCTCGCCCCCATAATGACCTTCTCATCACCGACAGGCAAAACAGCTTTGACTACCGATCTCTACAATACGTTTACCTTCATTGGAAACGCTCAGCCTCTACTATCAAAGCTACTGTGATTATAACACTCAGATCTTATGAGGTACACTACAAATCATACATACATGATTATCTGTTTGTGGAGAAACAAAATAATGAGATGGGTTGAACAAACAACTTCACCACTCCCCATATCTACCTGTACCATTAGTACACATAAAAGAACGGAATAAACCCGTTAAAGAAACAGTGACATTTATAATCACTGAGCCTCATATAACTTGGTCTAAATCACTGAGAGGACATTTGGGTAATCAACCACCAGTACATGCAAGTACACCCCAACAAGGGAAATGAATAATAGTCATCTATAAATGATTATTCTCAATCGAGAAACAAGATGATGAGGATATGGGTTTGAATAGTTGTCTCCTGACGAGGCTACATTTCAGTTTCCCCCAAAAAACTCTATAAAATCACATGTTCAAAGAAGTTGTCCTAACAGCTTGAAACTGTAAATCTTGCCGAAAAGTACCATCTTTGGGAGAGGTACTTAGGGATCTCTGGGCTGCCTACTGCATTTGCCGGGTTTGGCAGACCCTTGATTTTTACCGCCCAGCTGACGAAGTAAAATTCTGAGATTTGGCCATCCCCAGTAAAGCATGTGATAACTGATATTTTCTGAGAACTGCTAAGACTCTGAACTAAGGCAAAAAAAAAAATAGGTGTGGTTCAGGTAACATAGCCAAACAAAATAGGGTAGGAAGGTAGGCAATCATTTTTATTTTTTAAACTTTTTTTTCTAATGTGTACAAATTAAACCTACTTGACAGGGAAATAAGTGTGCGACTCGAGCGCTTTCGCTTTCATTGCGTTTTCTGCACTCGTTTTTTTGTGGTTTTTTTTTTTACAAATGTAATAAAAAGTTATAGGGTCGGCCCCTAAAAATAGGGTAGGTCGGGTTACCGTAACCACACCTATTTTTTTTTTAGGCCTAATAGTTCAAATCATGCCTCTGAAGTCTCAATCAACAAATGGTGCTTCATGTGACATGTCCCACAGGTACTTTGCCTATTAGGGGCAAGAGAATATTGTTCGATACCGTGCGTGTTTAAAAAAAACAACAACAAACATACACATATACAACACAGTTCGTTTTGCGAGATATGGTGCATGTATGACATATACCTTAAAAAGTTCTATTAAATATGAAGAATAAGACATTCATCTATGACTGGTGTTTTTGTGTGCGTTGGCACGCAACCACACATAATTTAATTAAAAGGAAAAAATGTTTTTGCATTCAATCGCGGTTACGGTAGTTAACTCCCTTGCGTCGTCTTTTCACTGGGAAACCATTACAAAACATTGCATATTAAAATGTTTTGCCCCAGCAGAAGAAATGTAACGGTATATCCCTTTTAAAAAGTATACGTATATGTTCATGCTAAACATGTCTCACTCTTGTTTTTGTTTTTCTTGATTTGCCTGTAAACAAAACAAACAGGGCGGCACAATTATTTCGGCAACTTGCCGCCCTAGCGCACGCGCGGAGTTGGCGATCCTGTCTAATATACTGATCTGACAAAGAGTAACTTTGTTTTGCTTTTATTTTGTAGGACGGACGGTGGAAAGGGGAGGGGGGAGGGGATTGTCGGCAAGGGGGCGTGTCAGTTGCTCTGCAGACGCTCTGCAGTTTTTGATTGGCTGCGAGTGTCGGAGGCTGTCAGCTGGACCAGAGTCCACTTTCAAAGTGCATTGTAGAGACGAGATGTGCAAGCCGGTAGGCGGATGCTCCGCAGACAGCCCGGCCAAGGTACACTTTCGAAGTATGGAAGTATACTTACCCACGGCTACTCAGCCGTGTATTTGACATACTTTCAATCCGCTATGAGCGAGGTGCAATACCTCACACGGGCCACACCACACACACACACACACCACATTTACCACACACACACACACACACACACACACACACCACGCACACACACTACACACACACATGCACATCATTCTTGCAAGAGTCTGGAACCACCGGCAACGGTTGGGACAAATGCACATACACAGAAATATTGACCTGAGTGGGATTCGAACCCAAGACTTGGGACCTAACAGTGTTTGAATGACCGGCACGGTTGGCCTAGTGGTAAGGCGTCCGCCCCGTGATCGGGAGGTCGTGGGTTCGAACCCCGGCCGGGTCATACCTAAGACTTTAAAATTGGCAATCTAGAGGCTGCTCCGCCTGGCGTCTGGCATTATGGGGTTAGTGCTAGGACTGGTTGGTCCGGTGTCAGAATAATGTGACTGGGTGAGACACGAAGCCTGTGCTGCGACTTCTGTCTTGTGTGTGGCGCACGTTATATGTCAAAGCAGCACCGCCCTGATATGGCCCGTCGAAGTCAAGCAACAACAAAAAAAAAAAAAAAAAAAAAGTGTTTGAATACTGTCGCTCTTATCCCCGGCCACTTTTCTCACTGGAAACTGCGAGGAACATTAGTATACTTGAAGTTTTCAGTGAGCGAATGTTGACCAAATAAAGAAACAACAAACCTGACCGCGACATGGACCGCAGAGTGATTATCACGTCTGTGTAATTTTCCAACTCTTTGTAGTGAGGGTTGACAGACAGAAAGACAACCGAATATCATTTTGATGTGTGCGTGCGTGCGTGCGTTCATGTGTTTGTGCGTGTGTGTTTATGTGTGTTAGTGCGTGTGTGTGACAGGCAATGAAGTGTATGTAGGTAACACGGTCACTGATTTGTGAGGCAGACCAGGCTGTGTGGCCTAGGATAACGTAGTGGCTGTGGACCTGGCGGACTGTTCATAACACAGACACAGCACAGACAGACAAACAGACAAACAGACAGACCCAAGCACACACACACACACACACGCAAACAGAAGCGCGCACACACACATACACACACACACACATGCGCGCCTTTTTATATTTAGTCAAGTTTTGACTAAATATTTTAACGTAGAGGGGGGAATCGAGACGAGGGTCGTGGTGTATGTGTGTGTGTGTGTGTGTCTGTCTGTCTGTCTGTGTGTGTGTGTAGAGCGATTCAGACTAAACTACTGGACCGATCTTTATGAAATTTGACATGAGAGTTCCTGAGTATGAAATCCCCATACTTTTTTTTCATTTTTTCAATAAATGTCTTTGATGACGTAATATCCGGCTTTTCGTGAAAGTTGAGGCGGCACTGTCACGCTCTCATTTTTCAACCAAATTGGTTGAAATTTTGGTCAAGTAATCTTCGACGAAGGCCGGGGTTTGGTATTGCATTTCAGCTTGGTGGCTTAAAAACTAATGAGTGAGTTTGGTCATTAAAAATCTGAAAATTGTAAAAAAAAAAAAAATCTTATAAAACGGTCAAAATTTACGTACATCGTATTGTTTATCATTTTCTGATTCCAAAAATATATAAATATGTTATATTTGGATTAAAAACAAGCTATCAAAATTAAAAATATAAAAATTATTATCAAAATTAAATTGTCCAAATCAATTTAAAAACACCTTCATCTTATTCCTTGTCGGTTCCTGATTCCAAAAACATATAGATATGATATGTTTGGATTAAAAACACGCTCAGAAAGTTAAAACGAAGAGAGGTACAGAAAAGCGTGCTATCCTTCTCAGCGCAAGTACTACCCCGCCCTTCTTGTTAATTTCACTGCCTTTGCCGTGCGCGGTGGACTGACGATGCTACGAGTATACGGTCTTGCTGCGTTGCATTGCGTTCAGTTTCATTCTGTGAGTTCGACAGCTACTTGACTAAATGTTGTATTTTCGCCCTACGCGACTTGTTTCTTCCTGTCCTAAAATTTGACTACGTATACTGTGTCAAGTTCAGTGCCCCCCATAATGAAAGACACTTCTCAATTCAGCGCTCTTTATCGTGGCTCGCTCTGCATAATCAACTTGACCTCATCTCAAGGTAACGCGACAAATCTTCTGCTGCGTACGTGGCATGTTCTCATTTTCTTTTAGTGCAGCACGTTGTTTTGTTGGTTAAACCATTGCTTTTGTTATGACAACTGTTTAGTTTGAATGCGATGGTTCAGGCAATGCACCGGATTTTTTGTTATCTGCCACACATCTGCCGTTGCATTTGATTTGCATACCAGGCAACTGTATGTGAACTGCATTAGCAGCAGCTCGGCTTGAATTCACTTGTATTGTAGTCTTCGGTTTGCAGAAGCCTTAGCTGCCAGAAGATTTTGTGACCGCTGTAATTCCTCTCGAGTTGATCGAAGAATTGTTCGGAGACATCAAAGATGGACAACCTTGCTGCTGTGTTACATGGACCTATGGATCTGAGGCTGGTATGGTGCATAAATAGACAGGCAGACACAAAGCGGACAGGCAGACATACACACAAACAGACAGACGGGTTGACAGGCATAATGAATATTCCGTTTGGTGATTATGCATTTGTCGTGCCTCTTCTAAGTAGTCCTCCAAATGGTGTTGCGTGTCAGTATATTAGCAAAAGGTGATAAGGTAATGATCAAGATACCACAGTGACATGATGGCGTGATAGTGCGCGTGACCACAACAGCACTCTTATCAATCAATAATCTTTTCTTTTGGGTGTATTTTATTTGTACACTCGAATGTGAATCCTTTTCTGTGTTGGTTTTTCCCCTGTGTACATGTCACTGCCCATATCGTTATACATCCCTTTATCCAGGGCGTTTTCAGCTTATCTCATCGTTTGTTTTTCATTTCATGTTTGTGTATACGCATTCCTGTTCAGACCTCGATGCCAATCAAGTTCAGATAGTCAACAGTGTTTTTTATTCATTAAGTCTTTGTCAAATGTAAACCAATAGCTAATTGTCTTCTGATTATGTAAACATAAAACGTAAGCAAAAGACAAATCGCCAACGCAAAGGAAAGAGAATCAACAATTACATTAATTATATACGCTGGGGGGATTTAGAGCCATGCAAACCTGGCTAACGGTGTAAGAAACTCACTAGTTAAGCCTTATCTTTATTGCATATGATGATGAATTATTTATACGAATAACAATGAGCGATATGCATCACTTGGACCTTACTCTTAGTAAGTCGGCCAAACCCCACAGGCAAAGCACGCATTACTGCTATTGTCTGTAAGCAAAACATTGTTTGCCCATGTCAACGGGGTTTTGAAAAAGCTAATAAGCTGCACCTGACTCAACTGACAAATATTAATAATGCTCACGAAGTGTTATCATTGAACACTTTCTCTTCGTGCACATGAAAAAGAAAAGAACTAGAAGCGATTTGTACCTTGATAGAGTAGATAAAGAACCGTGATGGTCCTTTACTTGGATGTCAAGAGAGCATTAACTTCAATGGTCGAACAAACGGAAGAGAAAACGAAACATTCGCAACCAAAGATCGACACTTTTGTTTTGACAGGAACTCTACACAGATTTTGCATCCTTCTTTCCTTCCTTCCTTCCTTCCTTTTTCTTCCTTACTTCCTTCCTTCCTTTTTCTTTCTGTTAGTTTATTCGCTCAAGGGGAGGATGAGGCATAGCGTTAACTTATCGGACTGCAATCGATCGTCACTTTCTTTTTTTTACAAAGCCGTTATAGATTTTTAATATTTGTGATCGATGCAGCAATCATTACAGATATTTTGACGAAATTCCAATATTGATTATGTGGAAGAAAGCTTATTTGGATTTATTTTGGTGGTAAGTAAAAGTTTGGTTTTCTCACCACAGGAAAAAATCAAGCTGCCTGACATGGGAGAACATGGTGAGGACTTGTGTTTTCTCCCGTGAAGGTGGAAAACTCCAGTAATCTTTTAAGCACACTCTCTCTCTCTCTCTCTCTCTCTCTCTCTCTCTCTCTCTCTCTCTCTCTCTCTCTCTCTCTCTCTCTCTCTCTCTCTCTCTCTCTCTCTCTGTCTCTTGTATGTCTGTTTGTTTGTCTCTGTCTCTTTCAGACAACACACACACACACACATACACACACGCACGCGCACACACACACACCCACACACACACACGCACGCACGCACGCACGTACGCTCGCACGCAGTCACACACGCACGCACGCACGCACGCACGTACATACACACATTTACACATGCAAACACACACACACACACACACACACGCACACACACACACATACACACACACACACACACACACAAACACACAAACACACACACACGCACGTACATGCACACATTCACACATACAACCACACACACACACACACACACACACACACACATACACACACACACACACACACACACACACACACACACACACACACACACACACACACACATTTACAGTGATAGCATGATACGTGATATACACACTGCACACGGTGTTAAGTTAGAATTTTGTTTACCTTTTGGATCAGTCATTATCTTTGAGAGTGCAACGATTTTCCAACACAGTGGGTCATCTGACGTATATTTTATTTTAAATGCATGCAAAGTACATTAGTACGTTAGTATTAACTACTGTTATCATCTATCTACATTTGACATCAGCTTTTTATCAGATACATAATCCCCCCCCCCCCCCCCCCTCTGCTACTTTCAAAAACTGACGTAATCAGGTCAAGTAACCAATCTCCTCACGTAGAATCAATATAATTATGCACTGACAAGCTCTTACTTGGAATTATTTTCCCCTCAAAGAATATGTGTCTATTATATATGTATTTGAGAGAAAGAGAGAGAGAGAGAGAGAATGTTTATGTGTGCTGGTGGTAAGCATGCACCTGTACACAATGTTGTGGTTGCAGGACAAAGAGACTCACCCTCCACCCCTCCATCCCCACCCGAGCTCCGCCTTCATCCCTTCACCTTCACTCGCGGGCAGGGGAAATAACTCTTCCCCGCACGATAAACTCAATTAATTAAAGCACTTGCAACATAAAACCACCCAGTGACCAATAACCACCAGAGACACGATTCCATTCGTAGAAGAAACTTTGAATATAGCCTGAACTTGCTTACTTGTGTTACAGTCAACAATAGTGTTTCAAATTCAAACTTGCAGACGGAAAAAACCGTTGCAATGTGTTGGAAATGATGTTGGTTGGTTTAAAAAAAAATTGTATCGTCTCTTCAGGTGATATTGCTATCCGAGACCGATGCAAGTCTTGAAACTGTGGTAAAATCTTGGTAAACAGCGTCAATCGTGAATTTGAAATTCGACTCATTCCGTAAACCTGATTTTCCTGTTCAAAACACACGTCGGACAGTTGACGGAAATAGTTGATATTGAATACTGATATTGAATTTTGCCATTTTTCAAAATGGTATGTGTCTTTTCTAGTTCCAGATTGTTTATAAACCTCGGTGGTAGCAGATCAGTTGTCCCCTGGTCAAAATTAAAGCCTCGTTCATGTTTATGAAAGTGATTTTTGTTTCCGTTTACGCATACGGGACTCGTGCTTTTTTTCCTCTTATTCAGCCTGCCAGCCCCTGTACCCCTGCATCATGTTGGAAGCCCCTCCTCCCTCTTATTCAGCCTGCCAGCCCCTGTACCCCTGCATCATGTTGGAAGCCCCTCCCCCCTCTCATACAGCAGGTCCAGCCATTTGTATCTTCAAAGAATATCTACAATTTGGAGATTTTATTAACTGGTACCACACAGCGGGGATTTTGTTTACTGAATTTATTTAGTAAATGACGTCAATGTTAATCCGTGAAATTAATTTAACAGAAAACGCCCATCTTGCAAAGTGAGCAGCCAAATGTAGGCACGCAGGTTGTCACGTTTTTATCTGGACCCTGTCATCTAACACCGTGCATGGTGTTTGTCAGATGTCCTGCTGGCCGTCGGATCTGTGGGGATCTGCGGGAGTGACCTCAAATACTGGAAGAGCGGTCAGTGCGGGAGGTTCACGGTCACGCAGCCCATGGTCATTGGACACGAAGCCAGCGGCACCGTGGTCAAAGCTGGACCAGCCGTCACCAACTTGAAGCCTGGTAAATAGGTGTACGACTGTGTGGTTGGCGTCAGTTATTTGTTCACAGTAGGATCAACTGCCTTAGAGAAATTAACCCATAGTTCAATAGATGCATAGGCCTAGATAGTCAGTAAAATAGTTCGAGAGAGAGAGAGAGACAGAGAGAGACAGAGACAGAGCGTCTACTATCTGACTAAATAAATGGATAGACATGATAAAACTTAAAACTTTTTTTTTTTTACAGAAACTGGGTTACATTTCTTCCCACGAAATATCACTTTTTAGTTACGACGCCTGTTAACTTATTTATTTGAGAGTATATAAGCACGAGGAAGATTTTCAAGTTATGATTCCAAACGAACAGAACCCACAATGCCACAAATAGTCGCAACTTGAGAGTGGAATTTTAGCGACTCCACTGTCTCTTCCCGTGTTCACACCGACCGCGGTCAAACACCCGACTTGCCGAGGTTGCAAAATCATTGCAATGTTCCAGTTCTGAACTGCGGGGATATAGCTCAGTTGGTAGCGCGCTGGATTTGTATTCAGTTGGCCGCTGTCAGCGCGAGTTCGATCCCAGGTTCGGCGGAAATTTATTTCACAGAGTCAACTTTGTGTGCAGACTCTCTTCGGTGTCCGAACCACCCCCCGTGTACACTACATTGGGTGTGCACGTTAAAGATCCCACGATTGACAAAAGGGTCTTTTCTGGCAAAATTGCTTAGGCACAGTTAATAATTGTCTACCATACCCGTGTGACTTGGAATAAGGCCGTGAAAGGTAAATATGCGCCGACATGGCTGCAATCTACTGGCCGTATAAAATTTCATCTCACACGGCATCACTGCAGAGCGCCTAGAACTGTACCCACGGAATATGCGCGATATAAGCCTCATTGATTGATTGATTGATTGATACTTTCAAAGATAGTTTGGCTGAACACAATTGACAATTACACTTTTGGATAGGAACATTAGATTCCCTTGGCTTTTTTCTATGCCCAGGTGACCGCGTGGCAGTAGAGCCAGGAGTTCCGTGTCGTAACTGTAAGGTCTGCAGACATGGCCGCTACAACTTGTGCCCGGATGTGAAGTTCTGTGCCACGCCCCCTGTGGATGGAAACATCTGCAGGTTCTACTCTCACCCTGCCGACTTCTGCTTCAAGTGAGTCAATCCCAACCTGCTCAACCGTAAAGGTCCAACTGCATCAGTGGTTTTTTTCTCGTTTGTTACATTTAGTCAAGTTTTGACTAAATGTTTTAACATAGACGAGGGGAATCGAGACGAGAGTGGTGGTGTATGTGTGTGTGTGTGTGTGTGTGTGTGTGTGTAGAGCGATTCAGAGAAAACTACTGGACCAATCTTCATGAAATTTCACATGAGAGTTTGTGGGTATAATATCCCCAGAACTTTTTTCATTTTTTCGATTTATGTCCTTGATGACGTCATATCCGGCTTTTTGTGAAAGTTGAGGTAGCACTGTCACGCCCTCAATTTTGAACTAAATTGGTTGAAATTTTGGTGAAGTAATCTTCGACAAAGCCCGGACTATGGTATTGCATTTCAGCTTAGAGGCTTAAAAACTAGTTAATTAGTTTGCTCATTAAAGTTGTCATTAAAATCGAATTTTCACTAACAGATTTAAAAATGATTGCATCGTATTCCTCAATTTCTCCTGAATTCAAAAATATTTACATATGTCATGTTTACTCTTAAAATGTGCTGAGAATGACAGAAAATAGGTTAAGTAAGTACTGCGTTTCCACGCTACCCGGAGACGAGCGTGACCCGTCTCTATTTTGGGGTGTGGTTAGTCGAGACTATCTTAAATATAGTCTCGGCGATGACTGTTTATTGTGTTTATCTGTTACTTTAATGCCGACAGCTTGACTAAATGTTTTTATATCGCTTCACGCGACTTGTTTTGTTGTTGTTGTTGTTGTTGCAACACTGGTTACGGAATACGTCACATTAGCACGCAGTCTTGTTGTAAGTCGTTTCAGCGTTCAAGTGTTCAAAGTTACATAGATGACAATGATATATATACTCCATAACCAGGCTACCAGACCACGTGACGCTAGACCAGGGTGCAATGCTGGAGCCTCTAGCTGTGGCTGTCTACAGCTGTCGACGTGCTGACGTCACTTCCGGGTCAACGATTCTCATCTGTGGCGCTGGTAGGTAAACCAAAACAGTTGGGGATAACATTCAAGAACGGCATCCCTAACTAACTGTCAACAACAACTGTCTGCAATAATAGTTATATCATTTGAAGAAAGGAATCGAATTTCAAAGTCAAAATTGTCGGTTTTCACCACGATTTCTCCTATGTTTCAACGTATAGCCACGGTTCAGTCTCTCCTTGCGGAAAATGTGGAACTTCACACAGTTATGTATTGTGTCTATGAGTGGCCCAGTATACTATAAACATGGTAGCAGATGCACAATCACTATGAAGCAAGATTTTAAGGGAGACTTGCTTTTTCAACCCTGTTGTAGCACATGCATCAGAAGTTGTTGCCTTGGCTTGTTTCGTGCCGATTTCATAGGACTTTGAAAACCATCCCCCCCCCCCCCCCCCCCCCCCCCCCCTGAAGCAGAAACGTTCTGTGAGTTTAGCATTGCGAAGTAAAACTGTCCGCAAAAAAAGTTTCTGGAGCAATTCTCACAGTCCTTTTTGGAATGAAAACAAGTCGCGTAAGGCGAAAATACAATATTTAGTCAAGTAGCTGCCATTTTTCAGCAAGACCGTATACTCGTAGCATCGTCAGTCCACCGCTCATGGCAAAGGCAGTGAAATTGACAAGAAGAGCGGGGTAGTAGTTGCGCTAAGAAGGATAGCACGCTTTTCTGTACCTCTCTTTGTTTTAACTTTCTGAGCGTGTTTTTAATCCAAACATATCATATCTATATGTTTTTGGAATCAGGAACCGACAGGGAATAAGATGAAAGTGTTTTTAAATTGATTTGGACAATTTAATTTTGATAATAATTTTTATATATTTAATTTTCAGAGCTTGTTTTTAATCCGAATATAACATATTTATATGTTTTTGGAATCAGCAAATGATGGAGAATAAGATAAACGTAAATTTGGATCGTTTTATAAATTTTTATTTTTTTTTACAATTTTCCGATTTTTAATGACCAAAGTCATTAATTAATTTTTAAGCCACCAAGCTGAAATGCAATACCGAAGTCCGGGCTTCGTCGAAGATTACTTGACCAAAATTTCAACCAATTTGGTTGAAAAATGAGGGCGTGACAGTGCCGCCTCAACTTTCACGAAAAGCCGGATATGACGTCATCAAAGACATTTATCCAAAAAAATGAAAAAAACGTTCGGGGATTTCATACCCAGGAACTCTCATGTCAAATTTCATAAAGATCGGTCCAGTAGTTTAGTCTGAATCGCTCTACACACACACACACACACACACACACACACACACACACACACACACACACACACACACACACACACGCACGCACATACACCACGACCCTCGTTTCGATTCCCCCTCGATGTTAAAATATTTAGTCAAAACTTGACTAAATATAAAAAGTAC